>NC_034604.1:12298589-12300410 GCF_900095145.1 Mus pahari | reverse complement strand
GCTGGCATGTGCATTAGTATCTGGGTTTGGTGGCTGATGATGGGATGGATTCCCGGATGGGGTAGTCTCTGGATAGTCCATCCTTTCATCTTAGGTCTAAATTTTGTCTCTGTACCTATATTCTTTCATGGGTATTTTGTTCCTTATTCTTCTTGATTGGAATTCTGTCTTCCTTGTACCACACTCGGAACTGGACCCAGGGCCTTAAGCAAGCTAGGAAGATGGTCCTTCACTGAGATGCGTAACCGGATCCCACTTTCCCTATTATTTTGAATCAGGTTCATATTAAACAACCTCGGCTAACCATGGATTTAGACTGCAGCATTTACCTGGCATTAAAGTTGGTGGACACCCTTCCTTAGACTCATTAGTGTCGGGGACCCCACATCTGTGTCATCAGACGGGGCTTACATTTTGTAGTTCTAGTTGTCTACAAAACAGAAACAAAACAAAAGAAAATACCCTCACACAGACATTAAAAGTCAAGGTAACCCAATCTCAAGAGTTTCCAGAACCTATTTGAACCATTGAATGCTTCCATTAACTAGGTTCTTGATCAGAGAATATTTTGTATAGACTTTTGGATTGTATTTTCTCTAAAGAGAGAAAGGAAAATATTGAGGTACACAACTATTCCTTGTTTTACAAAGCTAGGAATTTGCTGAGTTAGTTAAGTAAAGGCACTTGCCTTACCTCTCATACCCTTCAGCAGAAGCCTTTCTGAAGCTCACTATTGTAACCAAATCTCCCTGCTCTTCCACAGTTCTAGGAACCATGAACTTCAACAGAACTTATGTCATATAGTTTGATCCATGTTACATATCCCAGTCAATTCTGTCATTATAACAGCTCATTGTCCATGTCAAATCATTCCAGGGTTTAACAAAAGGAAATGCAAAAGAAACATTTAGAGAAATACCACTTGATGTAATTGCCCTGAATATGAAGACCCCCCCCCCACTTTAGGTAGAGTCCAGGGTTATCACTGGGGGCCTTCCTCAATTACCCTCCACTTTAATTTTGATGCAGGTTTCACTGCATTCAGAGTTCACAAATCTGACTAGACCGGGCAGCAATTACCCAGAATCCTTCTCTCTCTTCCCCTGACCCCTTGCACAGGAATTGTAAGCATGCTGCCGTGTCAGGCTTACATTTCTACATGTGGGTACTAAGACTGAACATAATGTGGGTGCCAAGGTTGAACATAGGTTTGCCTTAGTGGCAAACACTTTAGCAACTGAGCCATCGTCTCTGTCTTAAACATTTTCTTTATAACCCGAGCGAAGCTGAGCTAGGCACCCGTGCTTTGCCTTGGTTTACTGAGAAGTAAAGCTTGAATTCTTAGATTCTCATCCCCAGCTAATATGTGCTTGTTGGTTTTGAAACTTGAATAGAAACAACATTGCTGGTGTTTTATTGATGAGTCAATGACTGGGCCGTGACCGGAGCAGAAGAGCTTCTGTAACGTTATTGTAAAACCGGTGCCACAAACTCAGCTGAAGATACAGAGAGTTATCTTCATCCCTGAGATCTAACCCACGGATGTCTTCCTGGGAAATTACCAGGAAATTAACATGGGAAATTACCTCCAGGTTCTTATTGTCAGAAATTGACAAGGCAAGCTGTTGCTTTTCGGTTTAAGAATTTGTTGCCCTTAAGAATACATTGCGGCTCAGTGGGTAAGAGCACCCGACTGCTCTTCCGAAGGTCTGGAGTTCAAATTCCAGCAACCACATGGTGGCTCACAACCATCTGTAACAAGATCTGACTCCCTCTTCTGGAGTGTCTGAGGACAGCTACAGTGTACTTACATATAATAAA
>NC_034604.1:12288436-12297594 GCF_900095145.1 Mus pahari | reverse complement strand
TGATATCCTCCAGATACATCCATTTGCCCAAGAATTTCATAAATTCATTATTTTTAATAGCTGAGTAGTACTCCATTGTGTAAATGTACCACATTTTTCTGTATTCATTCTCATAAATAAATGTTTAAATAAAGAGAATGCAATGCAGAGACATTACCTGTGTATGTCATCAGGAATAGGAGTTTCCTGAGAAACCATTCAGCCTCGTAACGTTCTTGTGTTTCTCACACCAAGGAAAAGCTTGACAGAGTAGTGCTCAACAAACATGAGCTGAATGAATGAGGGCTGCTATCTGCCCCAGTTTCCTTCTCTCTCTTCTCCCAGTAAGCGTTGGGTTCTGAGACAACTCTACCAATTCTTTTTTCCTAATATACTTCATTAATGTCAGTGACACCTATGGGAAAAGAACTGAGGTCTACTTTTGGAAATTATCCCAGAACGGAATAAAAGTACTTCAAAGAATTAAGTGAACTGGAGAGATGTTAATTGGGTGAATGGTATCATACTGTCCCACACAGGGGCATCTGCTCCCTTACCACGGCTCCTTTCTGCCCTTCTTAGTAACCCCAACTCTTAAAGTTGTCTTCCCATTTTTCAGCCCCATTAGTCTCTCACCTAAGATTTGACTCCTTGTAAGATTCTTGCCCTTTTCTGGCCTTTACATGCACACATCAAAACCATAGAAGAGTGCAGTGTCAGAGGCCAACTGCTGCTAAGATACTGAGTGCTTTTCTGCTGGTGCTGACAAGCGCACGCTTGATAAATCCTCTGCCAGTGATCATTTATTAGTGATAGGAATGGCAGTTCTGCCACAAGTAGAAAGAATAAAAAGAGAAAACTTTAATTTCAGTTTGTCTGAGTCTAGAAACGGTCTTAAGAAATGAGCTACCCCTGTTTCTCAAGTCATTTCTCCTTCAGCCGCCCTTCTCTGCTCCTGCCGCCCATCTTCTCTCCTCCAGCCGCCCCTCTTCTCAAACACTCTTATGCCCTTGTTCAGATATGCCATAATACATATGTATTACAGACACAAAGCCTTTCTCTAGTGCCATGTGATTCTTCTCTAAGATTCTCCTTTGTGGATTTTGCTCCTCAGAGCCAAGGTTCCAATTCACATAGGATTCAACAAAAACTAAAACCCAAGAAACAATATGTCTAGCAATTAGCTGATTCTTTAGCTAAATCTATTTGCATGAGTTAAAGCCAAACACATATAGAAACATCTTTTAATTACATTTTTGTGCTTTGGTCCTTTTTGAGTTTTGAAAAAGAGCAACATTAAGTAACCACAGTCTACTTGGCTGACTCCCTTCTCAGACCCTGACACATGATCTAATTTCAATCCTTCCCGTGTTTGTCTTTTATACTGCTTATTATGACAGCCCAAGGCAATTTTCTGTGTTGAAGGAGTTGTTCTCCATGGCATCCAATATAGTACAGTAACTACAAATGTGACTATTTCTAGTGAGGGTGTATTACAATGCTTTGGAAAATGTATATTTAATTTCACTAATTTTAATGTGTAGCCAATACAGCTAGTGACTGCCATACTGGACTGTGAACATTAAGATAGATCCCTGCAATCCTATGGCTTTTAAAGCTAGGTATGTTGCAGGTATGCTGATTTCATACCTGCATTTACTAGTCATATTCTTTACTTGTATCACCTATTATCTTTGGTTCCCTGGTTACAGATCATTTTCACAATGACTGCTGATGATTCCCACAGTGACTGTGGATGACCTCTAAAATGACAGACCATGGTCAAGGTGAACTCCTTGAGTGTTCATCCTGCCATGACATCCTGCTTCTTTGACATCGTTCCATATTGCTACAGTACAGATTATATTTAACACATGTACATTCCTCCATTGTGCTGCAAAAACCATCATATTAACTTCTACCCATGCTATAACAATGACCTCAACCTGGGCGGCTGTAAAATTACAAATTAGTTTTCTTATTATGTTATCTAGAAGTCTAACAAAGGTACTATTGTATTATAAGCAAGGTGTTCACAATATCTCAGCACACTTTTCCTCACTGGGCCTTCTAGCAGAGAATCCAGATTCTTGTCCTATTCATTTTCCAGAATCCAAACACTTCCTTGTTGTTTTGTGTACCCAAAGCCAGTAGTGTGACCTCATTCTGACTCAGATTCTTTCAATATTTCTCTTTTCAATGATCAGAGTCACAAGATATTCTTTGAACTTATAGTCTCCCATGGATCCCACATTTGTAGCATGGAATTATTATCTCCTCCTTTCAAACTTTAAGACTTGACCACAGTTAAATGCCTCCTTATAATTTCTGAGGTTTCCAACATGATTATGAGGAAATGACTCATTATGGGAGAGTGACCTGTGTCTCTGGTCACATGATCTCAGGACCTTTGTGAGTTAGTTATACCCTAGCCTTTGAATGGGTTTCCTACCACTGTGCTCCATTCTTGTTGCTTCATGATATTCCCTTCCAAAAGCCTTTCCCTTGTTTGGCAAATATCCTTCAAGATTTACAGAACTCTCCTGATGTCTTCTAAGGGTTCTCTTCAACTTCTGTTTCCTTGTAGACACCATCTGTAAATACCCTGAAGAAACAATAAAAGCAATATTAAAAAATACCACCTTCCCCAATCTATGAGATTGACTTACTAGAATTAGCTCACAAACCTATTAGCTTTTGAATTGTATTAAAGTAAAATTTATGCTTATGTATATTGTCCATCTCCTCCTGTAATATTTATCTACAGAATAAACAGGGACTTATCTTCTAGTTTATTGTGCAATTCCTAAGACTTACACAAGTGATTATGCTTTTTAAATATCTGTTGAATGAATAGTCATAATGATGTTGATAAATAATGATTTAATAGTAAAGAAAGATGATTTGCCAATTTTTACTCTATTTCAATAAATTTTAATAAAGGCTTGTGTTATTATCTAAAAGTATATAATCATTCACTCATGGATAATATGTGCACATTTATCTTTCCATTCTCAAACTAACTTCTTAAGCTAATTTAACTTCATTGCCACAAAGGAAATATTGTGGCTGTATGATTGCTCTTAATAATACTATATTTGCTTCTTGTACCATGTAGGTATATGATAAATTATGTTTTCATGAGAACAAATAATTCTAATGAAAGCAAGTAAAAGAAACACATTACTAATGAAATTAAATATATTCTTATTTTCAAGAATAGCGTTAATATCCAATTCACTGATTAAAATTGCATGCTCCATCAATGCAAAATTTCCCAATTCCTCATTAATACCTGTACATAGAATAGCACACTAATTGTTGCCATGGTAATTTACAAAGCCTGCAATTCTCAGGCAAAGTCTTCCTTTTCTTTATTAAATATTTATAAAGAATAATTAGATGTTTCCATCATGTTGCATGTCACAATTTTATGTGTCTGTCCAACAGTCCATATATAGATTACATATTGTAAAGCTTAAACAATTAAATCTTAAATTAGGCATGGACTAGTTACTAGTTACTAATATTGGGTATTGAAGAATTTTGAAGGAGACTTTAATAGATAGACACTATAGTTTAGACTAAATCCATCGTGGCAACAGCTTCCTGTGACCAACTTAATAACTGCCGATCAGAGTGGTGTATTTTCTCCAGTGGCCAGAAAGACAGTTATAAATAGTCACAGATTCATGTAGTTTATTTCATGTATCAGGGGACACACGAGTGTTGAAGGAGAAGCCAGGGGAGTAGGTATGCAAAGATCTTGGAAGTTATTTCTGAACCAGAAATGGAACATTATTTCATCAAAATTCAAATTACTGTAGTAATCAATTGAGAAATAAAAGTTATGCCTGGCAAAATGTGTGAGTGGATATAGGTGTTTGTTTCCAATCCTGGTGACCTGAGTTCAATTCCCAGAATCTACCTAGTGGAAAGAGTCATCCATCTTTCGTAATCACAAGTTGTCCTCTGATTTCTACACAATTTCTGTGGTATACACACACACATACACACGCACGCACGCACACACACACACACACACACACACACATTGCTGAGGTTTTTTAAAAAGAAGTATTAGAAGTGTTGCCATGTAGAAATGATTATTAATAAATCCCAGCACGGGTTTGCCACCCACCTCCATAGGTTATATTCCTGAATAAAAGAGACTCATGCAGAGTTTATGTTTTAATATTCCTTAAACAGCACAATGCCTGGGACATTGCCTTATCCTCCATCTTGTTACTCCTGAGTTATTACTTACTAAGTCTATGTTATCTTGGCTGTATTGGACTCAGTTGGGCAACCTTCTGGATGTTCTCCTCCGGCTCCTTCACATGGAGGCTTTGCCTCTCTGTTCTGCATTCTTCTCAATTATTGCATCTCTCCTCAACTTCACACTCTCCTGGAATGGTGGAGCTCCTCTTCCCCCCCTCCCCTGCTTTCTTCTCAGTCACAAGCCTAGAAATCCTAAAATCCCACCTCTGTCTGTCCTTCCCAACTGTTGGCTGTTGGCATCTTTATTTACCAATCAGAACCAATTGGGGACAGGTTCCCAAAAGCTACATACAGATCTTCTCATGTAAACACTTTGGGGGGAGGTACATAATTACCATTCATAATACAAACAGCTATAGTTCCACCCACCTGTGCACCCCTCCTTTTGTTTCTGCATCACTTTATACTGAAGCAGAGGTTGATCTTCTGTGCACTCTCTCACCCAGTGGTTCCAGTTTTACTGATGAACAACTATAAGGTGTTTGTGTATGTCAGACCTGGAGCTGAGATCTGGCTGTGTCATGTTCTATGTTACTCTATATTGTCTAAAACTGATTATTTTCCTACTGTGTTATGCAATGTGATACTCCATTTTCTAGTTTGGTTTTGACCTTATTTTGAGGATGAAAAATGGCTGTGTACCTGGGTGGACAAGTGAATGGTGGTGTCCCTTTTCAAGAACAACCATGCAACAAAGGCTGATGGTACCTACCAATATTTTATCTGAATGTCCAGTGTGCTCTCATTCTCAAGGACAACAAGCAGAGAACTCCAGACTGACTATCCTCGTGGTTCCAGTTCAGCTTGGTCTCCACTATAGACAAGCTGTGCTTAAACCTCTCCTTTCCCATCTTCTGTTCACTCATCTGGAACTGCTGTCAACTGTCCACTCATTCCTGCATTCCTTGCCTGCCTGGGGTCAGTTCTCCTCCTTGTCTCTTTATCTGGAATCAGTTTTGAAGCTTCAGTTTCAAACTGTTATGTGCAGTGGCTTCACTTGGGACCTCTGTAGCACATTTCTTCTCAGGGCCAATTGGTTCTTTCTCTAACTAATACAGGGACTCTTACACTCCAATCTATTTCCCTCATTTGCATCTTTGGAGCTCTTTCAAACTTTTCACCTCTTTTGCCCTATATAGCCATCCTATAACCTACATATATCCATGCATTTGGTATAGGTACAAGTATTATATGCTATGTAATAAGTGATCTTAGAAGTTAATATCAGCAATAAAGAAGAGAACAACCAAACCTTCATTTGACTTGATCAGGGATATTGGGGAGAGTACAGCTATATTGAACATTTCCCATTAAACCAATCATTTATTGTGATTTTAATGTTCTTCAGTTAATTCTGGAGCTGTAGAAAGACACAACTCTATTTGCCTATATCTCTGTTAAAATGCACTCAAGATATTGGGGTTATCCTGGTCATCTGACAGGTATTTAATAGCTTTATTTTTAACTGTAATCATCTGGGTTAGGAGGATAAACTATAAATAAAACATAACACAAACTAATATTTATGGTATAATGATATCAGCTAGTAAATACTGTCAGGATAAATAAGAATTTTGTGATTATTAACAATACAATTTGCAATTTTCTATGGAATTTTAAGTTAACTGTTGTGTGCCCAGGAGATGTTGACAGATTTGCAAACATAGCAATTTAGTTCTTCATATATTTACTTAGAACTGCTAGGTAAATTTCAGTGTTCCATGTTAGTATAGAAATTCATAAACACCACACCAACAAGCATTGTCCCTTTTGTAACTATGTTTATAGAAAGGATCTTCATGTAGTTTACATAGAAGTTTTATGCATGACCATCAGTATCTAGCAAGCTGAAAGATTGTTCCTGTCTCTGTATTGAGACAGGTGGAGGACTGAATTCTATTTACATGACATACAGAGAAATCTGTTAACTATGTAAAGGCTCCAAGAGGAACAAATCCGCTCAATGCAGTTATGAGTCAGGGTGAATATAAATATGACCTTTCTCTATATGCCTGACTCCAGCACATTAAAGGTTAGAGAGTGATGAGACAATGATAATTTAATAAATTCCAAAGCAAGCCTACTTAAATTTTTTATGTTATATAATTATTCAATACCACCCACTTTACGAATCTTACCTTTCTCTCCTTTATTTCTTTCCTTCCTCCCTCCCTCTCTGCATATCATTACCTACTCAAGTATAAGTATACAAAAGTATAATTACTCTCTCTTTCAGATAGTTCCTTTCTGGAAACCAGGTCTTCATCTAAATTCACAGAATTTATGACATACATCTATAACTTATAACTCTATTATGGAAATCTTTAGTTTAATGTTGCACTCTATTATATATGGTATATAGACTGTGATTGTTCATTTAAAACACAGCATTACGACTGTCATGGTTTGAATGGAAAAAGTCCACCACAGGCTCATGTATTGTATGGTGCACTGTGAGCTGATAGACTTTTGGGAAGAAATTGGATCAGTCCTGTGGTGGATTAATAGAACGATAGCATTATCTGGAAGGGGGAAAAATTTGAACATGTGACTAATTGGAGGAAGTAGTTACAGGGGGTGCTTGTTCTGGCCTTTTCTATATTCCCCTTCTCTGCTCTCTGTCTTTCATGAGTAGATGAACCTATTTTTTAAGTGCTCCCACCACTATATTCCTCCTAAAATCATGCTGTCATCCCATAGCCATGGACCAAGGTCCCAAAAGCCTCAAAACCTAAGTTAAAATAAATCTTTCCTTGACTTGTCTGCATTTTTAATTAGTAGTATAGAAAATTTGAAAAACACAGGGAGTGAAAGATAAACTCTCTCTCTCTCTCTCTCTCTCTCTCTCTCTCTCTCTCTCTCTCTTCCTTTCTCACTTCTCTCTTTTTTATTGTAAGAACTTTTAATTTGTATCTACTTTCTTAACAGTTTTTTTTCTATGCACTATAGTTCAGCTTGTTAGAGGTCGTAGACCCCACTCCTCCTGCTTAGCTGGAACTTTATACCTGTTTATTAAAATGCTTTGCTCCACCCACTATAAGAGTCCTTGATTCTATAAATTTCACAACTTTAGGTAATGAAAAATGAGTGAAACTCTGCAGCATTTGTCTTTTTCATGAATAGCATCTTTCACTCACCTTAATCTTCTATAGGTTCATTATTATGACATGTTACAGAATTCCCAATGTTTAATGACTGAAGGGTAACCCATTGCATGTATGAAACACATTTTTCTATGAATTCATCTCTTGGCGGACATTTAGGTTATTTTCAAATATTGATTTTAATTAATAGTGCTGCAATGAACCTAAGAGTACAAACAGTTTTTGATATCTGGTTCTCAATGGTTTTAGATAAACAATCAGAAGTGGATTAAACATTTTGCTAATTTAAAGGATCACCGACACAGCTTTTTTCAGTGGTTTTAGTATTTTAAACAATACCAACAATGTATAAGCTATATGTACTGATGACAACCTTTTCTTTTGATCTGTTGATAGTGTGTCAGAGTGTATAATTTTCCATATATTTGTATATACTTTCAGAAATAGAATGTAAATAACTTCTGCATAAGGTTTAGAGAAAAGGGAGCACAGATTTAAAAACCAGAGGGTGGAAGAGACCGCTTTTAAGCAGTGTCATCTGGCAAGGATAGAATTACTCCTTGCAAGCACACAGAGTAACTTTGGTTGCCTGCACAAAACCTGCAGAAGCCGGGCAGTGGTGGCACACGCCTGTAATTCCAGCACTTGGGAGGCAGAGGCAGGAGGATTTCTGAGTTCGAGGCCAGCCTGGTCTACAGAGCAAGTTCCAGGACAGCCAGGGCTACACAGAGAAACCCTGTCTCGAAAAAGAAAAACCTGCAGAAAGCCAAGCTGCTAGTCAACATTACAATATGGCAATGTACCCCACACCAGGGGAGGAGACACTCGAGAGCTGGTAACTACTTGGGAAGGACAAGGCAGTTTTCTTTAGGGGTATGACCCTTACAGATTGGTGATGCTCCAGTGGATGGTCTCAGACATTTGGGCATATGGCCAGCACTAATATGATGCAGAGAGTTATATTTTATGGAGCAGAATAGAGTATATAAAATTGGAAGAGGAGTTTGGGAGATCGGGGAGGAACGGGAGAATAGAAGGTGAATATGATCAAACTACACCGCATCCATATCTGAAAACTTAAAGAATAACTTAATATAATGTGTTTAAAAGGTAGCATGTAAAATCTCTTTGAGCAAGGGTCATTATGCCACAAGTTGAGATGTGCAAATATTTGTTAAGCTTATATTAGCATTGATGTACCACACTGAAGGAAGACAGTTTGGACTCTATATCAAAGCATACTCATAATATTTGCATAATTTTACAAAAATCAATTCTTTAGGGCCTATTTCTTTGACTATGTTTTCATACAAAATTGTGTGATTTGATGATTAAAAAAAAAAAAAAAACGATGGTAGGCAAAATTAGAAAGAAACTTCTGAGATGACTTTGTTGTCTGTCTCCTTCAGGGCTCACTCCAGGAAGAGATGCTATGCCTCAAAGCAGAGTCATGCAGACACATGCTGCCTGCTGATAGTTTGGCTATTCCAGATGTCCCAATGTAATCATTCAAGGCAGCTTGTGAACAAGGGCTGCAACACTATGGCAGCCTTGCTGTGAGAGATAATGGAGTTCTTCTATTACAGGAAGATTCCATTTGTTTCCAAGTTTTTGTGTATTTATCTCTCCAAAAGATAAACTCTTAAGGGAGAGGGTCAAACTCATGAGGTACAGTTTGCAAGCAAATAAAATCTTCATTAAAGAAAGAAAGAAAGAAAGAAAGAAAGAAAGAAAGAAAGAAAGAAAGAAAGAAAGAAAGGAAGGAAGGAAGGAAGGAAGAAAGAAAGAAAGAAA
>NC_034604.1:12285418-12288326 GCF_900095145.1 Mus pahari | reverse complement strand
AGAGAGAGAGAGAGAGAGAGAGAGAGAGATTATATATATATAATTATATATATAATTTTCAAACACAGAGGTAAAAACAGTAAATCAGAGTATCCTGCATCCAAAAATCAATCTCTACATGTGAGATTTTTCTATATTCAGCATGGATCCAGGGACTCAGACTTGCCATGGGTGGTAAGGGAATAGGAAAAAATAGACAAACACGGAGACACAAAAATAAAGCTAGGGTCATGAGGATGAGGCTCTCTGTTGGCAAAACCAGAGCATCCAAAAGATCAGCATGTTTATTATATACACTTGAAAAGGGTGGTGTGCTTGTTTGGTACATCTGAGCAAGGAGTTGGGGTTATTACACACAGATGGACAAAGGAACAGATTATTAAACACATAACCAAGGAGGCTTGGATAAGGAGGCAGGTGTTGCTGACTCAGTAAGATCAATTTCTATATACGAGCATTCTGAAGGGTGTAAATATACATGAGAAGAAAGCTATGCTGGGCATTTTCTGCACATGTTATCAATACTTAACACATGGATCAGAAGAAGGCTTTGCCACTTTTCTACGAGTCTAACACTGAGTATGATGTGGGTGTCATTCCTCTATAGGTCTAAAGCTAAGGAGTCCATGATTGCCCATGTAAACAGTACCATTAACTCATGGATTCATTCCTTCATTCAAGGCTTCACCCACACCCTACAACCAGCATTTCAGTGTGTGGAAAGTGTGGTACTACAATCACATTCCATAAAGCCAAACAACACTCTCTTATCCACTATACCTGATTCTGAAGTATACATCTCCCTACTTTTGTTAGGTAGGAGTTATTGTATCTTCTATGAAACACATTTTTATATAAATTATCTAGTGATAGGCTATTATATGTGCAGCTTTTATTTATACATGTAATATATACATTTGTGCAATGTTTAAATCACAGAATTATTGAGACATTAGGACAGTTCTTATTTAAAGCATGTCATGAGCTCATTAGGATATGGCGTATCAGCAGAGTATGGCAAGATAAAGTAGAAATGAACTATTTATTCAATTGGGAGAATGAAGTCTCATGGTTCTAAAGTCAATATACACAAAACTGCAAAGAGAAAATATCTAAGTTAAAAGAAAAAAATATAAAATTGAATTGGCTTAAATCCATGCAGGATATCTAAGATTATGCAAGAGGGGTTCAAAGTGTTAATCAATAACAATTATGTCGATATTTTATAGAGTGTTTCTTAACATAGTACCTTAGGTAACATAGGCTGATCCTATACTCACTATTCAACTAAGGATGAGCTTGAATTCCTGATCCTCTTGACTTTGCCTCTGAGTGCTTAGGTTAAAATCTTGTACCACTGAAGAACAGCTGTATGCTTTTTTGGAGACTGAATCTAAGCCTTCATGTAGAATAGGCTACTGAATGCAGCCATGGAATCTTTTTACAGAGGTATTTATAGTTATTTACACACATTTTCTTGGATCATCCAGGCATAATATTATAAGAAAATATAGTCCTTAGCACAAGATTACTGATAAAGAAAGAAATTTAAAGATAATTAATGAGTTGTCAGTTGCTGTAATTCTACTACAAACATTCCTGAATATGGGCACTAACATGTCAGGGTTTCAAACTCTTTAGTAGAGAAATGGGGATAGTAGTAATAATAATATCATGTCACACTGATATTTCAAAAAGGAATTAATGTATGAGAAGTGCTGAGAAAAGTGTCTGATACAATAAACATCAATGAATGCTATCAGAAGATTTTTCTGATGATATAAGAAAGGTCTAAGATGTAAATATGGATGTTTTCTGATGTTCAGTTCACTGATTGCTCTTTGCACAGTTGTTTTTGAGTAAAAGTATATGGGACAAAGCCAACAACTACAGATTCAGCTTGTGTGTGTGTGTGTGTGTGTGTGTGTGTGTGTGTGTGTGTGTGTGTGTGTAAGAAATAGAGGTAAACAGAATTCAAGCCTAAGATCTGAACAATAAAGATCAAATTTTACTAAGAAATAAGGTTGGAGAACAAAGTGATATTGTTAAATCTTCTATGGAAGTTAGATCTGATTTTTAAAACAGGGATTTTTTTTCAGAACTATTTTGAGGTTTGTGATAGAGGGGAGGAGTGGATATCTTGGATTCATATTCTAAAGCTAATCATGCTAGTTATTTTTAATGTCATACAATGACTTCTCCCCAATAAATGTATGTGTTATATTAAATAAAGATTGGAAATTTCCAGTTAAATCAGTAGTGTGATTAAAAATTTGTATACAGAAAACTTTATAAAGAAACCCATATTTACTTTTACTAGCCTACCTAAAATTTATGATTCTTGTGTGTAATTATGTACTATCTTTAATATTATAAATAGGAGCCAGACAATAAAGAAACCATTTATTTATATCAGTTCTCTATATTACATTCTTTTGGAAGTAAATAACATTTAATATTTCTATTATCTTCAGCAAACAGTTGAATCTCTGAGTCTTATTTTCCACAATTGAAATGGATTCTTTTAAGGAAAGTTTGAAAAAACTATATGTGAAAACACAAACATGAGCCGTATATGATGGTGCTTGCTTACTTAATATTCATGAGTTTGTCTATTCATGTATTAATTACCTAATCTCAATTTTCCTCATGTCATTGGCTGAAGATCATAGTGAATCATACAGATTGAATTTCCATCCAATCAGTAATCAGTCTACTGAGAGTGACACATTTCTCATTGGATTATACAGTTGTTATGGAAGACTGGAGAACTAAAGAGTGATCAAGTAAGACTTTATTGAAAAGGGCCACTTTAGAAGTTGTGGACCTTCCATGGCTAAGATAGTAAGAGTGTCCCAAAGAGGAGGAGGTGGAAGAAGGAGGAGGAGGAGGAGAAGGAGGAGGAGGA
>NC_034604.1:12271742-12285302 GCF_900095145.1 Mus pahari | reverse complement strand
AAGATGACCACCACCCACCACCACAGACCCCCATCACTACCAACAACAAGAACAAGAACATGAAGAAGAATAACATCAGTGTTTGCACTGATGTGCTGAGTCCATGCTTATGTGTGTTCAAGCCTGTAAGTGAACCCTCAGAATCATCTCTGGTTCATTCATTGGTCATTTACAGACCTTTTCCTGTCTTCTTCAATTTCTGCTGGCAGTGAACTCTTTCAGTTCTGTGGCCATGAACTTCCTCACTCTAGGCACATAACTGCTATGGGATCCTCATTTGTCAGTCATCCACCTTCTGTGCTTTTGATTCTCTTGAACACCTCCTTTATATCTAAGGTGCTAAATATCAAAATGAAATAGTTTTCCTCCTTCATCCCTTCAGTCATGAGCATTTGGAATCTATTCAAAAATCTCTACATTTTGTTTCTGTGAGGCAAAGGTTTGCTTTAGAGGGGCCATCTATAAGCTGCGATGAACCACTCCTTCCACATAAATTTTACGTGGAAATTCTGGAGGTCTTTGTGATTCCTTACAGAGAATATGTTTTTTTTTTTTTTTTTAAAAAAACAAGTGGTTATTTTAAAACCATTACAGGTTTCTTAAAGACGTGATGTGTAAGAAATGTGAACTGCTTAGGAAGTACATTGAATGACTGGTTTCTGCTATAAATAAAGTTGGCCAGCTGTTGAGGAAATTTTCTTATGAAGCTCAAATAACAAAGCTTGCATTTTGCTATAATATCTTTAAAACTTATGTTGAAAACAACAAAAAGAAGCATATGGAACACTCTAGCAAATTCTAAAAGGGAATCAGGAAAAGCACTGCCTAATGCCCCATGATAGTTAGATATCTGCTGTGAGGAGTTGCAGAGAGAGAATCGTGACTGCAATCAGATCGTAAAATGAAAATGAAATCAGATGAAGATCCCTGAAGGGAAGTGTCACTGCCAGGAAAACCAGCAGTTAAAATTCAGTGCTTTGGTAATTTCAGAGTTCTAGATAGACTACTTAGTGGACATTGGTCTTAATCTATTCAATTTGTTTTAGCACTCTGGTCCTTTAAAATGTACTTCATGAGTCTCCCTTTGATTTAGGAAATTCAGCTCTTTTTCAGCAGTGAAACTGAACAAATAAGGCTACTGAAGGTCATCTCCATCACTGTCTTACAGGATATGCTTATATGCTCCTGACCTTTGAACATTAAACCAAGGGTTGAACATCATGATTTTTGAAAGGTGGGGATTTATTGTGCCCGACCTATGAAAATGTGTCATCATGATTCAACCAAGAGAATAATTAGCATATGGCCTCTTTTCTAGTTGTTTATTGTCTCTACATTCTGGCCACACTTTGAGAGCAAGAAGTATCTTATTGTTGCTGTTATTCCAATGAGACTGCAACCTGTCACAAAGAAGAGGAACTGCAAATATGAGAGTTCTAGGATGTTGCAGTTATATTAAAGGGCTTATAGGAGTGCTGATTAAACTCTACAGAGTATATGATGCAGTAAATTCAAAATGTATCTATGGAGAATACTGACAAACTAGTAAATCATTTTAAAGTAAGATTTTATTGCCTATAAAATCAAAATCAGAGTACAAAACAACTTAAAATAAAATAGTCATAGAGTGTATGTGTGTGTATGAGTGTGTGTGTGTGTGTGTGTGTGTGTGTGTGTGTGTGTGTGGTGTGTGTGGTGTGTAGTGTGTAGGCTAGAGGTCAACAACCTTGGGTGCTGTTTCTCAGGAACACCTTCTTGAGACAAATCTCTTACCCTGGGACTGTGAGGTCAGATTAGGGAGTTTGGCCAGTGAACCCCACATATCCACCTGCTTGTGCCTACTCAGGTCTGTGGTTATAAACACACAGCAGCATGTTCAGCCTTTTCTGTAGATGTTGGGGGATTAAACTTTGATCCTTATGCTTATGCAGAAAGTACTTTACTTACTAAGCTGTCTCTTTACCATGGAATAATGTACATACTTATTTTGTACTTGCTTATTGAAATGGAAACCTATTGTCTTCAAATTCATGCAACTGGAAAATCAAATCAAGTGTTGCATATGTGGAGGGCAAGTGGGAATGAGACAACCTTAGAGTGACTAATGAAGGATACACGAAGATGCATTTATTGTTGTGGTCGTCTGTCACCCAAATCACAAAGAACTTAATCTGGGATGCCCTGGACCCTGAAGAATGGCTATACTGTTCTAGCACTGCAAACAGAAATGGTAACCCTTGATAGACCTGTGATGTTTGTAGACTCAGATAACAGAAACATTACAATCCAGAAATAGGATATATGCCAATGATGGGGCATAAAGTGTTCTTAGCTCTAATCAGCTGTCCAGCAGCTCGCCATAGGACCTGGATCCCCCCACTGATAATCGTCATGATGCTACTTACGTTCTATAAGTTAGGACATTCATGTCACACATGAATTGTGCCATTTTCTAATTATTAATTTGAAAGTACCAAACTACCAAGATATTAGTTTTGAAAGACTTTGTTTAAGTGCAGTCGATTCAAGCCACTTTGCATGTAGATTTAATTTTTTATTATATTTCTTTTTTCCCTTTCCTCTCTTCAACCCCCATTCTCCTTCAAACTCATGGCTTGTATTCTTTTGTTTCTTACTAACTGTTAGAGGAAGGCTCACTCTCTTGTGCCTAGCTATCCTCAGTCTACAGCTTGTTGTGTAGGGTTAAAAGCTTTTCTCTGTCCACTTTGGCATGTGCAGTAGTGTCCTTCCTGTTCAGCTCATATCAGAGTGGTCATATTTGAGAGTTTATAATTACAGCTTCTGGCATTAATAGGAAACACAATCTCACAGCAGACTCCCTAATCCTCTGGCTCTTACAACACCCCACCCCCACCTCCACCTTCTGCAGTGTTATTTGAAACTTAGTTGCAGGAACATTTTGTAGATATATCCACTGGGTCCTCGCTCCACAACTTTACATTTTGATTGGATGCGCCTTTCTGTGATAGTCTCCTGTTGTAAAGAGAGGTTTCCTCCACGAGGGGTAAAGATTTAGTTGTGAGTGTAAGCGCAAATGTTTATAGATTGTTTTTAGGGACTATACTGGTTTAGTAAATTAATGATTGTAGATTCTCCTCCAATATCCAAGATTTCACTTAGACTTTTATGTTCAATAACTGTTTGAAATGAGAAACATCTAAAAGGTGGTAGCTGCAGTCAGGACGCAAAATCCGCGAGGAACTGGTTCTAGGACTCTCTCTTAGGTCACTCAACTCCTCTATTAAGAGTAAATGGTGAAGCACATGCTTATAACCTCTACTCAACTTCTTGTAGACTTTAAATCATCCCTGTATGTCTTAAAATGCCCATTATCTTGAAAACATTACACCAAAGTTGATATATTGTAATATTTGGGGCAAATATATATGCAGCATAAATGCAATTTCTTCTTAAATGAATATTTTCAACTTAAGGTGAATGGAATCCCTGGGTGGAAAACCCATAGATATGCAGGAATTATGGTGTAAATATTTGAGTGTCTCTTATCTATTCCTAGAGAACATTTTTTTACAAGAAAGGAATCAAAAACAAAACAAAACAAAAATAAAAACAAAACAAGAAAAGCATCGGGAGTTAGATGGGAAGCATTTCTTGAAACTCTCCTATCACCCCATGCCATGACTTGGCAGCAGTGTCTCGGGGTTATCAGTTAAGCTACAAGACTTACTTGTGTTTCTCTCAGCATCTTCCCTCAAACTGCACCCCTTAGTTACCAGTCAGACCCAGAGAAGATCTAAGGTGTTAATACTCTGAAGTGTTGCTAAATGCAGCTATGGTGCCAAGGAGCTTCCTTCCCCCATGAAGAGGTGGAAGGAGCTGACCTTGAAGTCAAGCTCTGGGTGGTGAGGGCTTGCATGCTGTGTGACTTGTCTTCAGGGGTGAAAGATCAATTTGCCTTTGCTGAGACATGTCAGCTGTGGCCGTGTTTAAGATGCTGACATGGCTTTTGGTGGCAGACTGAAGAAATTTAGCTGTTTTGATAAGGTTAAAGGGGACAACTGGACTAGGAAGAGAAAACAAAACAGAAGACTGATTAAAAGCTCTACAGCGGGCTACGAAGGAGGTGTCAACTGGCAACATTGCCAACACCCGTTTTTGTTTTTTTTTTGTTTTTGTTTTGTTTTTGTTTTTGTTTTTTTACATTAAAATAAAAACAAAAGCAAAGAGGAACTGAAAACACTGAAAGGCAGGCAAGCAAAGGCTTTCCTAAAAGCAAGCTTTCTAGTACAGATATTTGTTAGTAACTTTGTCTGATATTGTTGCTACAAGTGAGTTCACTGGGAGTGAAAGGCATACAGAGTCTATTTTTTATCTGCTTTGAAAACTGTAAAACTAATTAAAAATTCATTCATGGAATAACCTTTGTGGAGTTGCTGGGACTAGTGACTGGGTTTGGATCTTATTCAGAAAATAAATGACCCTAAGGTAAACAATGACTTGTGACACCCATACAATGTAAATATAAGCTTGTGATGAAATAAATTTATGAAAAATACCTATGACCTATAATCTCAATTAAAAGATCAAACATTAAGTTTTCATATTTACGCCTTGACTGCTATTCATGTTTATTCCGCTCTAGTTTGAGTTTAGTAAGCAGTTCAATGGAGCAATATATCTCAGAAGGGAGCTGATTTAAGAGGGTATCAAAACATTTCCCAGAAGCCCATAAGAGTTGGATGAAATAAAACTTAGGTGAAATGTTCTCTCACTTTTCTGGAAAAGAAATTAAAAAAAAATCACAGGTATACATATGTACTTTGCAAAAATGTAGCTGATAGTTAATTATAAGCCATAAATCTGGTTTTTTCATGGTTCAAGTAGATGGATTATTAAAGACTTCAAGTCATTTATTCCAAATACCATCATATACCTGTTTGTATTCAAGAGGTTCATTAATGAACATAAGCAGAAATATCTTCTCTTAAGGAACTAAAATTAAGAGAAGGGGATCATCAATGGACTGAGAAAGAAAAATAAATAAATTTAGTGAATAATCATGCTCAAGTGCTAGACAGTAACTGTTTTTATAGTGTAAGTCAAGTGATTATTAACATTCTGTCTCTACATATATATTAATGCTAGAACCTAATATGGCACCAGTTACCCAAAATATCACTCAGAGACCTTTTTAATATTAAAAGTTTAGGCCTTAGCTGGGCTGTCATTGAACTGGCTCATTTAAATTAACCCAACAACCTAGCCCCATTTAGCTATGTGGCTAGTATACCTTCCTGGCCAGTAGTCACATCGGTCTCCTTTGATATCTCCTCATGAAAAAACCTTATTCATTCTTCCTCCTAGAGCTCCTTTCTGCCTCCCAGAAAGTCCTACCTTGTACAATCTGACCAGCTAACTGGTCATCAGATTTTTATTAATGCCAATGAGAGAATTTCTTTGGTTGTTAAGGAAGGGCAGAGATGCAAATTCACATGGCATATGCCAACGTTATGGACCTGAAGGAAAAGTGAAGGTTGGAAGGAAGGTGGGATACAGGGGTCACAGCTGAATAGTGGCAATGTGGTACACTTTGCCCGAAGTGATGCTGTACAAAGGCAGGGATATGATGGTTCTGAATACAGAGTGGGCAAGACATGAAGGCCATGGTGTGGCCACACAGACAGCATAGACTTAAGTGAAGGATAGTAGAAAATGGTGCCAACTAGGGACTTGAAGCCTTGAATAGGATTTGGATTTCCTCCATGACAGTAGGAGCTACTTGAGGATTCCAAAGACAGAAAAGATGTTGCATGGCTGCTATTTTCCATAGAAAAGTCTGTTAAGAAAAAGAGATCCAAGAAACTACTTTGTAGGAAATTTCACTGACTCAAGGTTAGTGTGACAGAAATGAAGATGAGAAAAGCTTGAATTCTAAATATTCTTTGTCTGATCTAAATACATAGACCTATGTACATAGACTGGGAATTCCTAAATACTACACATTTAGCGGCTTCACATGATGATGTATTACATAAAATCTAAAAAGTTAATATTGATGTAGTAATTAAACTGTGGACCCTGTTTCACATGCCACAGGTCTTTATAGTGTTTTATTTTTCTATATCAGTCAAGTATCTCAAATGTTTTACATCTTAGTGTTAACGTTTGACTAGCTAGCCATCACCTACCTTAGCTCTTAGAATTTTGTCTCATTTGCAGAAGAAATAAATTATTTTCCAAATGACCATCAAGGCGAGTTTGATATTTCCTCACATTTGTAATATGTTTATGCATTTTTGTTAAGAATATAGCAGAAATAACTTATAATATTCACTATTCTATCAAGAACTTGATGATATTGATATGTCTCATTATGGGTAATGTCAACTTTAAGTAATTCTCTCAGTGATATTTTCAGTTTTCCTTACTTGCAAAGTTAATTCTTTCTTTATAAAATTATGCCCAATAGTTTGAGTATCCAATTCACCTTATAATCAATAGTGATATCATATTTATCATCTACATTCATTAACTAGAACACTGCTCTTAGGAAAGTATTTTCCTTTCTTCTCTGTATTTATTGGTTTTATTGTTTGTAAACCTATAAAATTGTTTTATTTTATGAGTTAATACTCTAATGTTGTCACTATCTTTTATTCAAATTACTCACTTTTGGCTATTAAAAGTCTTTTTATATTGGCAGCTTTATTTTTCCACCACCCCTATAGTTTTCTGGTCATTTTCTGTTTTATAGTACCATACTGTTTTTCAATCCTTTGTATATTTTTTTCGCTCAACTTGGAGTGAATCACCTACCCAGTGATTCCCCACTTCTTTAGTTGGAATACGTCATTCAAAAACCATGCAAAAATTCTGCTGTGATCAGGGCTTAGAAAATTTTCAGTTTTAAGCTTTTTAAATTACTCTTTCCATCTCCTTGTTTATCATGGGTCTGTTTAAGCAGTTGAGCTCTTTTTGGTGTATGTTTGGGTGGTTTGGATGGATCATCTACCTGTCTCTCAATCATTTTTACTTATCATTCCTCATCTATTTATCTATCTGTCAGCTATCATTTATCTATTATGGTGCTGCTTAGTCTTTGTCAACTTGACAATTAGCTGGGAAACGAGAATTTCATTTGAAAACTTGCTCCCATAAGATTGCCCTTTTAATTTTAATTTCCCATTTTAAAAGCTTTGGGGCTTTTAAAAATCATTATTGATTAAGATAGGAGGATTTTGCCCTCTGTAAATAGTGCCACCCCTAGGCTAGGCATATGGTTTGGATAAGGAAACAAGTAGAACAAGCTATTAAGAGGGAACCCAGTAAGCAGTAGGTCTCCATGGCCTCTGTTTCGGTTTAGTATGTGCTACATTAGGAATCTACTCTGTTCTTTTTTTCTTTTTATTGTCTAATGACTATTGTTATATATTTCTCTTTTCATATGAACATTATTTCAATTTATCAAACTCCCTAGAATAGCTTATAGATACTTTTTTTAGTTTAGATTATATTAAATTTATAAACTAACAAAATCATTGTTTATGATGTTGAGTTGCCAATATCTAAGAAGAGGGGTATCTTTCCATTTGGTCAAGCCTAACTTGGTAGAGGACTATCGAGTGGAGCAAGTTCAGGATGTTCTTAAACATTTTTGGGTGAGTTTCACGAATGCCTTATGGTTTTTTATTTCTTTTGTGTGTGTACTTGTGCGTTATGTATGTATGTATGTAAGTAGTCATGTATGTATTTGTGCATGTTTTTATGTGTAGGGACATGTTTATCGGGTAAGGTGATTTTTAATGTGTGTACACATGTATGTGGAGGTCTGAGGTAAATGAAAAGGATTCTTCCACTTTAGTTGCTGAGGCAAGATCTCTCAGTTCAATGGATAACTTATTGATGTTGCTTGTCCTGGATATCCAGGTTGCTCCTGGGATCCTTACACTGTGTCACATCCTCCTAAGCATTCAAGTGAGTTCTGGAAAATCAAACTCCTATTTGCTCTCATTCCTGGAAAGTGTTTTACCTGTGGGCCCACGTCCCAACCCCCTATATGTAATGTTAGATGCCATCTTGTTGTTGCTGGTATAAGTGAGACCGCTCTTGCCAATCTGTTCTCTTGCTGTTTATTTTTGTGTACATCAAAGCTGCCGATTTTGTCTGTAACTCCTTACCCTGCTGCTTACTGAATGCTTTCAGTGTCTGACTTGGGATGATCATTGATTGTGCAGAAGTTTCCCGGTATGCTATCATGTCAGCTGAGAACACAGGTAGCTTCACTCCTTTCTCTCCACCCTTAAGCTTCTAATTGAGTTCTCTTGTTAAATATCTTTAGTAAATAACTGCTATTACATTTTGAATAGAGAATAGAAATAGTTCTGTGCTGTTTCTAATTTAAAAAAAAAATGTTCTTGTATTCTTTCTCCACTAAGTAAGATACTGAATTTTGGATAAAGTTGTTTCCCCCTCTCCCTCTCCCTCTCTCTGTGTCTACGTAGGTGTGTTTGAAAATAATGTTCTAACAGTTTTATGCTGAGGTATAATCCTGTGTTTTATTGATTCCTTGGGCATTTTTCTCAAAATAAACCTTGCATCTAAAAATCAGCATAATTGAGCTAATGGTTTTCTGCATATAGGTGCCTAATTGCAATGATGATTCCAGATGAAGTATAGTGAGAGTGAAAATAGAAAAGACATTAAATAGCACAGGTGTGTGGTTTGCTTAAGGGTGGAGTCCTGTAGGTCTGAGCCTTTGTGCTATGTGACATCTTTCTATCAGTTTCAGTCAATTGAACCATTTAGAAGGCACAGTTAGAAGGAAACTGACAACTTCTAATTCAGTCCTTTATTTCAAAGTCGACAAAGCTGACACCCAGAGAGGTTCTTATTTGCTTAAGGTAACTAAGCTAATTAAGAGCTCGCTGAGAAATCGTCATCTTCTACAATGTTCTGCTCCCCAGCAAGCATTTCCAATTCGATAAAGCTTTGAGTAATTTGAATAAAAGGCCTTGAGACAAACAAACTCATAAAAATTTCCAACCTGTTACTCATACATCTGAGATAAATCAGAAACATTATTTTTCTTCTTAAAATATATATTGATAATCAGTTTGAACAATAATTGAACAACTACATGCCAATCTTGTGTAGGGGTAGTAGATAAATTTTAGGCTGTGACAAAAGAGAAGTAATAAAATTCATAAAAAATTAGAAGAAACAAGACAACATGAAAAGGTCATGGTGATACAATAGGTTGATATGCAAAATAGTAAACATGCAGATTCAATAATAGAATGTAAAATAATAATAATACGGAGGATAAAGAATCATCAAGAACTTCTTAATTCTGGAAATAATACAAACAAATTATAAGAACAAGTGGTATTTCTAAACACCCATTTAAAAATAAAGAATACAGATATTTGCCATTGAAACAGAAAAATAAATATCTCTTTATCTATCTCTGTCTCTATTTAATACACACACACACACACACACACACACACACACAAACTTTTATTTATAAAAATGAGTATTTTGTTCATAATCTTACACCTTTCTATTTTAGGGCCATTCTCAGGGGTAAAATAACTAAAAAATGTGTTAGGTTATATCTTTCTCAAATATTAGCGTATTTGTATTTTAAACTTAAATGTGATCATATTCACACAATTCCAGGTCCTAGGATGCACTGCACAGGTCTATTAGATGCTCAAATATATCTAGCAACCATGTCACAAATATGGTTTAATCAGAACCTTATTCGCTTACCCAATATTCTGGATGGAACAGAGAAGCAACTTTGGGTATGGTGAACAGTGCTTCAACTTCTAGTCAGTCCTTTACGGCAGTTTTTTTCCAAGACCAAAGAATAGTGATGTAAAGCAATAAGCTTTATGCTCTCATGGTATCTATTAAAGTGGACCTTCCACCATACTTTCTGGGTCTAGGGGAGCTGTGCCTGAGATGGGCTCTCTGAGACAACTCACAAGAGATTAGTGTAGACTGCCAGCTTTACAGATGGGATGCTTCATTCACCTAGTGAGTCAACCACACATCTACGCTGCCCTATCACCAAAATTCTATATTTTATCGTTAACCCAGACTTCTAACAAATTCTCAGGAAACCCTAAGTTTTTCCTATAGAGATTTGGAGTAGCTCCCGAGTGTCTGAATTCTGTCAGGAAACCAAACAGATTTCTCTAGTTCTGGGCAAATTCAGTTGCATAAAAATGTGTTTTGGCTGATATTTATTAAGTAGATGTATGTGCCAAACGTAGCGCTAAGTGTCTCTGTGTGTATTTTTAAGTGTAATTCTTGCACAACTTCCTTGAAGGAAGTGAGTTTTTAGTATCTGTGCTTTGCAGGCCGAGTTTTAACTGAGCTAAGTCACGTGTCCAAGCTAGCAAGTAACAGCGACAAGAAATTAAAGCAGAACTGCCCGACTTAGCAGCTCCCATGTAATTGCAGCGTTACAATGTTCATTTGGAAAGTAAGTTTCTTCCTTTACTTTTCTCTCAACCTCAGTGATGTAACCTAGGGCAACATTGTGGTCAGAGATAGGAGTTGCATCTTTTGGCTAGACATTTGGATTTTACAAAACTAAACAAAATATGGACTGTCAAAAAATAGTGGACATGACAATATCAAATACCTCTGACTCATTTTCCATAAATGAGGATTATTATTAGTAATATTTTTTATCATTATTACCAAGATTATATTAATTACACATAAAGCTCATGAAAATAATTTGTATTTGGGCAACAATCCTGGTCAATAAATATTGAATTCTTGATTCCTTTGCTCAGTTGGCTCAAAGTTATTTGGACAATTTTTGAGGGTATCCTTGAGTTTTATGAGTTTAGGATTCCCTAGAAGGAGGATGGGATTTTAGTAATGATTGGTTCTTTAGTATTAGACATCTAATATTGTATTGTTGTGATATTTTTCTCCAAAGAAAGTGACTCTTGTTTGTGTTCTTTCATGTGTGTGTTTGTGCACATACACATATATTCCAGAAATGACTCTGCATGCAAGCCTTATTCACTAGACTTGATTTCCAGAGGGCAGAAAACAATCACATGCTTTGCTCGTACCACATAGCACATATGATGTGCATATAGCGTATCTATTAGCTGATAAATAAAACACCAGGGAAACAGTGTTTGCTGTAAGGTTCCTTTCAGGAGTTTATATAACCTCCCACACAACTGAAAATGGTTTCAACTCTGTGCAGTTTTAAAATAAATAATAGAGACCTTAAGTCTCCAACAAGAGATCCATATAATTTTAGCTGAAAGTGATTTATAAAAAAAGTGTTAGCCATTGATTCTACTTGCTATGATGGATTGTAAGAGAGCCCTCTACCACTTACTGAAGCTGGGTGGGGTAGTATTTGATATAAGGTATGTTTGCTTCACTCGGAGTGGCATATTTGGCGCAACAAGATGATGTGACAGACAGGATAGAAATTCTCTTTGCCACAGGATGTCAGAGACATTAGGGCGTAGTGAATCCCAAATGCTTGCTTTGGTGGGATATCATTTTAGGCACTACATGTATCTCTAACCATGTCCATTCTCGGTGTTGTGTTTAACAATCACAACAGGCATAAAACTAAGCCAATTAGTGAGGAGACAAAGAGGTGCTGTGACTCCGTTCTTGTCTTACGGACCTCACATATGTGGGCACCACACTAATACTTTGAACGACTGAATAATCTCTCTTAAGCTTAGATGAAATAAATTAACTTGGTGGAATTGATGCTACTAGTATTATTAGAAAATATACCTTCCTAGCAGGCATCACATAACTGATGCCTTGTACCAAGTAAAATGAATTGTAGGGTGATGCTGAGCTTGTATTCCCAATGTAGTACACATGACAGGAATTCGATTATTGATTCAGCACCTGAATCTGTGCCATCTGCTTTTGTTCTCCTCAATGAATTTTCATATATTCTGTATGGCTAAGCCTAGAGGCAATGCTAAAAAAAAAACCAAAAACCTTTTTGTTGCCTTTCTGGAGAACCTTACCAGTTATTAAAATGAGTATAATATGGCTATTTCTACAAAAATAAAATGTTAATACATTTATGTACAGTTATTGAAAAAAACTGAGCTAAGTCTAAAAAAATGGAGAAAACCAGATTCATTAATTGCAGTGTTCAATAAAGGTATGACACTTACAATTTATTCTAAATAGCAAAGTCTTTTATCTAGGAAGCAAGATTATATCAATTACCAAACTGCAGGAGTGTGTCAGTGCTGGAAGATGCTGTGGCAGTTCCTGGAGAAGTTGGAGACCTTTCCAAACTTAGTCAAAGACTGATAACTACAGTATAAGTATGCAGAGCTCCACTAAAGGTCTCTCTCTATGTCTCTGTTTTGTTTTGTATCCTCCTTTTGTAAATGTTAAAGATTTCAGTAGTTATGATTGGTACATGTCATATAGCACATATTTGTGAGGTACAATGTAATAATGTTAGATATATGTACACAGTATAGCGATTGATTCAAAATAATTACAATACCTATCACCTCAAATGCTGTTCATGTTTGCATTGTCTAAATTTGTTAATGGTTTTACCCATGCACATAAAGCATACTTATTACTATCACTCCATAATATTTCTTATCTCCCTCCCTCCCTTGCCTAGACCTCCTCTTCCCTACAAGCCTCTTCTTCGTGGTAATGTCCATTTTGTACTCTGATCCACAGAGTTTAAGGATGAACATCTATGTGACTATGGGTTTGAGCTCTCCCCTGGTTGCTGGTGGGTTCCTCAGTGAGTACACATTTGAAGTCAAGGACTTCCTTTTCTCCATCACCTCCGAATAGCCGTCAGTTCACAGTGTGAAGGTGGGATCAATGATTCTTTCAGCAGTCCATGATTGGTTGGGAGTAAAGCCAATCTTCTACAAGCCCAAGGCAAGTAGCCACCATTTCCAGGAGCTATTAACAGCAATGTCTACATCTGTTGTGCAAAGAGGCAGGCATTTCCTAGCCCTTGTTTTTTATCTTCTAGCCCTTATTTTTTTCCCAGCCTTTCTTCTTCATTGTCCTGTGAATATTAGACGAGTTGGTAAAAATGTCTTTTTTTTAAGGGCTGAGCCTTCAATTATCACGTATTCTCATTATTTTGGGACGGTATAAATATCTTTAGTCAGCATTGTTCACTCTAACGAGAGGCTTCTCTGATTAAGACTGAGACTAGCTTACAACTACGTACATAAACATAAATATTTAAAAGTGAATTGATTCTGCATCAGTTTAGTTAAGCAACAGTAGTGGGTGTTGGCCCTCCAGGGCTGTACCATTGCTAGGTTAGAGCTATAGACTGGGATTGAGGTGTCAAGCCTGAATTCCTCCTTAGTGAGCAGGCCTTCAAATCCAGTCAGCTGGTTACTCTATCACAGCTGTGATATTGTTGCAAAGGTGACACATCTTTCCTGAAACATTGTTTTGGTACTTTCTAGAGAACACAGATGGATAAGACCATTGATACCCCAGCCCCTGGTCAGCAGCCTCCACATCACCTTCTGGTACTTTGAAAGCTATCCAGGAGGTAAA
>NC_034604.1:12257057-12271355 GCF_900095145.1 Mus pahari | reverse complement strand
CTCTGGAGGTTTCTCAAAAACTATAGTTAAAGCTACTGTATGATCCAGCAATACTGTTCTTGTGCACATATTCTAAGAGTTACCATACCATAGAGAAAACTGCATATCCAATTATATTACTGTTTTATTTACAATATCTAGGAATGGAAATTAGCCTAGATAGCCATCAACTAATGAAAATGTTATAAAAATATAAAATACACTACACTTATACAATAGAATTCTATGTAGTTGTAAAGAAAAATAAGATTTGTCATCTGTAGATAAATAAGTATGGGTATATGGAGGAAACTATACTGAGATGACCCAGGCTCAGAAAGGGAAACACAGGTTGTTGTTTCTCACACAAAGATCCTATTCCATTCTTTTAGCTTTGTTTGTTTAAGCTGCAGTATCTGTGGAAGCTAGGAAACTGAGAAGGGTGTTTAGGTAGTAGTTACAAGAATGGAGGCTAGTAGAATATAGGTAAAAGAACAGTAAAGAGGGAATACTGTGGTAGAAAGTTTTAAACAGTGAAGAAGGAATGGAGCTATGAGGAGGCAGGGCAGGGATGAATAACCAAAGCAAAGGGAGTATTAAAAGGTCACCTGGAAACCTACTACTTAAAACCTCATTTAAAAAATAAGAGAATGAAAGGTGATACCATGTGTGGTTATATAGTACTACTACTATAGGCATTAGTAGACAGTCTCTGTACCTGGTGTGAGACACCCACACAGAAGCTGTTGATCACAGTCCACAAACATACAAGGTACCATACAGAATCCTGTCAGTCCTCATAGGCTAGACCTAGCAGATAAGCCCTTGTTTCTGAATATATCACATATCTAGATTACATTCCAATTGCTTTCTGCTATGTAAATATACAGTGCATTGTCAACCAAATTTACCACGCTGTGCTTTCCAACACCCAAACTTATTTTCTTTCTTGAGAAGTAACTCTATACCTTCTAATTCACCTCCCCTCTTCTTTCTCCTTTCCATTTCTCTAAAAACCAGATACTATCAGGTTCTACACTCAGATACTAGGATTGTGCTGTTTTAGATTCCTTATAAGAGTGATATCATAAGTATTTCTGTCCTAACCTATTGCAGTTAGCATCATTCTCCAAGCCCATTGTTGCAAACAATGACAGAATATCATGTTTTTATGATTATATAATATTAAATTGCATATAAATTTTACCTATTGGTAAATATCAATGTTTGTTTTACATCCTTGCTACTTGAGCAGTAACGAAATTAAAGAAACATGTGTCCAGAGCCCTCCTCCTTTTCTTTGACTTTGGTATAGCATGAAACACATGTGGAGGAAAACACATAGAATTTGGTTTTCTTCTTCTACCACATGGGTTTCAGAGTCAAATCTCATCAGGCTTGGCAGCAGACATATATACCTATAGAGACATCTCACTGGCTTCAATTTAATTTAATTGTATTTCTGATGCATAATTGTATGATCAAATGACAGCGTGACTTTTATTTTTTGGGACATCTTCATATTCATCTCCATAATGTCTTGCTAATTTATATTTCTGTAAACACTGTGCAAGTGTTCCTCTTTTTGCACATCCTTATCACCACTTTGTTAATTTTTGTCATTTTGCTAATAGGCATCCTAACTCAGATGTGTGATTATCTTGTGGTTTGATTTTCCTTCCCTAGTAACTAGCGTTATTGAGTAATTTTCATGACTATAATGGCCATTCATATGTATCTTTTAGTAACTTAAATTTTACTCTTAGTTCATTTAAATCCTTTTTCTATTGAATTAACTTTTCAATAATTTCTAGATATTAGCCTCCTGTCAGATAATACTTTCTTAAGATTGTATGCTATTCTATGGATTTTCTCTATAGTCTGTCTAACCAAAAAGAGAATTTTTTACCTTGGTGTAGTATCATTTGTCAATTTTTGTATCAGTTGCCTTACATTTTAGAGTATCTAGAATATATGTACTTTATCTATCTATCTATCTATCTATCTATCTATCTATCTATCTATCTATCTATCTATCTATCTATCTATCTATCTACCTATCTACCCATCTATCAAATCATGGCCCTGGTAATTGTCCTGAAGCACTTCCTTAGGCTTTCTGCTAAGTGTATTGTTCTTTAGATCTTTCACTTACATTTTTAAATGTGAAATTTTAAAGTTCTAAACTTCTTAAGTTTTAAGAATCTCACAAGAACGTGGACCTAATTTTATTCTTCAACATGTGCATGAAAATACCAAATTTACCCAGCACCGTTTATTGCAAAGATAGTTGTTGCTGTTTTTGTTTTTAACCGCATTGCTTATTCTTGCTCTTCTAATAAAATCAATTAGCTGTAATATGGTTCTTTTTGAAATCTCTACTCAGTTCACTGCTTTGTGTATCTTTTATGGCAATCTTCTTTCATGATAATAGCATGCTGTCTTTATTTCTGTATGTTTTAAATATACTTTGAAGTCTGGTGACATGATGTTTCCAGCTTTCTTACCTTTGTTCAAAAATGCTTTGGGCTATTTGTTGTTGCATACATAGTTTCATGAAAGTTTCAAGAAATGTTTTTCTAATTCTCTGATGAGTAACATTGATATTTTTATGAGGACTGTATTTGATCTCTTGAATAATTTGATTAATCTGAACTTCTTTTTTTCATGTTTTTTATATTTATAATTTTTACTTATTCATTTTACACCCCACTAACTTCCCCTCCCAGTCAACCCCTCCCACAATTCTTCTGCCATTCCCCTTTCACCATATTTTCTGAGCTGGAGGGACCCTCTGAATATCCCTCAACCCTGACACTTAAAGTCTCTGTAAGGATAGGCACTTCCTTTTGCACTGAGACCAGACAAGGCAGCCCAGATAGAAAAACATATCCACATATAAGCAACAGCTTTTGGGATAGCAACTCCTTCAGTTGTTCACGACCCTCATGAAGGTCAACATGCACATCTGCTGCATATGCATAAGGAGGTCTAAGTCTAGCTGGTGTATGTTCTTTGGCTTGCTGAATATTGCTTTGTTTATACTTAGGTATGCATCTTGTATCCCTGACCTCTCTAATACTTTTAACATGAAGGGATGTAGTCAAAGCCATATTCAGCATCCAATGAGATAATTTCATGATTTTAACCTTCACTTTGTCTTTAAGGTGGCTTACATTGATGGATTTTCATATATTTAACCATCCTTGCATCCCTGAGATGTAGCCTACTTGATCATGGTGTTTGATGGTTTTGGTATTCCTGTATTTGGTTTGTTAAGTATTTTGTTTAGTATTTTTGCATCAATGTCATAAGAGAAATTGGTCTGAAGTTCTCTTTCTTTGGTGAGTCTATTTGTAGTGATAGTTATTTCCTGTTATATTGATATTGCAGTGTGTGTGTGTGTGTGTGTGTGTGTGTGTGTGTGTGTGTGAGATATGTGTGTGCTTCACTTGTTTTTGCTGGTATGGAATTAATGATTTCCTGTGTTTTCCTAGATGTAATTATCCTCCATGGGTTGGAGTTTTCTTTCTAGTATCTTCTGTATGGTGGATTTGTATATAGATATTGGTTGAATCTGGATTTGTCCTGAAATATCTTTGGTTTCTCCATCTGTGGTGACTGAGAGTTTTGCTGAGTATGGTAATCTAGGTTGGTATCTTGTTTTAGGGGCTGCAAAATATCTGTTCAGGCCCTTCTAGCTTTTTGAGTGTCTACAATTTTGTTGAAAATATTTTCTGGGCCTTGGAATTGGGACTCTTCTTCACCTTGTTCTATTCCTATTATTCTTACATTAGGTCTTACATTAGTTCTTACATTAGGTCTTACATTAGGTCTTACATTAGGTCTTTTCATGCTATCCAAGATTTCCTGGATGTTTTACATCAGAAAATTTTTAGATTTAACATTTTCTTTGACTGGTATCTCAATTTCTTCCATTATACTTTCTAATCCTGTGATACTTTCTTTTGTATGTTGTATTCTGTTGGGGGTGCATGCATCTATAGCTCATGTTCTTTTTCCTAGGTTTTCCAGCTCTAAGATTCCCTCAGTTTGTTTTTACATTATTACTGCTATTTCTATTTTCAGGTCTTACAGTTTTATTTATTTCCTTCACCAATTAGTTGTATTTTCCTATATATCTTTAAGGGATTTATTTGTTTCCTCTTTATAGACCTCCAGCAGTTTGATTCTATTTTTCTGTATTTCTTTAAAGGATTTATTCATTTCATCTTTAAAGACCTTTATCTTTATAATACTGAATTTAAGTTCATTTTTTTGTATTTCAGTTGCTTTAGGATATCTAGGGCTTGCTGTAGTAGGGCATCTGTTCTCTGAAAGTATCATATTGCCCTGGTTTTTGTTGATTGTGTTCTTTTGAGGGCCTTTAACTATCTAGATGGCTTTGGTTCCTGTATGTTCCTGTTGTTGTGGGAATTGGCAGGAGGGTTAACTTCGATTGTCCTGGTTTAGCCAACTACCTAGCGCTAGTGAAAACATAGATCTTGTAGAAAAACCTAAACCACCCTAATCTCTAAGTACATTTTAAATACTTGTCACTATATCTACATATAAGTGTAGTTTTTTTTTGTTGTTGTTGGTTTTTTTGTTTGTTTGTTTTGTTTTTCGAGACAGGGTTTCTCTGTGTAGCTCTGGCTGTCCTGGAACTCATTTTGTAGACCAGGCTGGCCTCGAACTCAGAAATCCACCTGCCTCTACCTCCCAAGTGCTGGGATTAAAGGCATGCGCCACCACACCCGGCTTAAGTGTAGTTCTTAAAGATAATTAATGACATGTCTCTTTACAACAGATATAGACATTTATAGAAAACCACAGCAAGGTGGCCTTCCTAGTTGTGAGTTCCAGTACGAACTAATATATCTACAGTACAACTCCTGCTGCTAAGGCTGAGGAATCATCTTAGAAGAGGCAGTGGGGAAATCCAAAAGGTTTTCTTGAGATAGCATTTACAAGTAATGTCAGAAGGTTCAGCCATAAATTATGACAAAAATGACTGCATAAACCTGAGATGATTGTGGCCAAAAAAATATCTCAGGAGGCCTTAACTCTACAGAAATAAAACAAAACAAACATACAAAAAGAAACTCCTAAAGACAACGGAGGAATGTATTCAATGGGAGAAATAATCTTCAACAGGGATGGGCACACCAATCCAATGTCATGTGCTCAGATTTAAATACATACATACAAATAACATTATAAGAATGAGGAGATTGTACTCAGGTACTTAGGAAATATTGATATTTTCTTTAACAAATTCAAAGAAATATTTATCTTTTATTAAATTTGGGAGGTTGGTTCAAACTAAATGCCATACATTAATTGATAAAAATTGAAAAAGTTCAAATATTGGTTTTCTAGATTAGAATTTATAAGGGGTATCAGGATGGGCAGAGTAAGTATTTAAACTGCCATTTTAGTTCTTTTCTATGTTTTTTAACTTTAAAAACCCCCCTTTTACCCTTGATATAAAGAAACCTTTACTTAAAGTACTTCAGCAGAATACAACAGAGCAAAAATTTTGTAGAAAAGTTGGGGGCCAAACATACCACCAACAATGAGATCATACTAAAAGTTTACTGTAATATTTAAGGAGATAAAGTTTGTCATCTCAAATATAAAAGCAGAGAATATGCAGCAATCCTGAGAATGATGCTCAGTGCTTTCTATCATTCCAACTCCCTGATTCATTCTCACCTCACAAGCCACATTTTTAAATTTCTTTCCAAAATAAGACAATATGTAGATGGAAAAGTTTCAATTCTCTTTTCTGAAAGAAAAAGCTTTTGCAATCTTCTTTTATAACCAATGGTCATAACTTATTTATATGGACCAAATGGTTTTTACTCATCTATGCCATAATTATAATAATTACAATTTTAGACTTGAAATAACAAATAAAATAAATAAGACTAAATATATTTTAAGAGTTTGTTATGTCTTAGGTGCTATATGTTGTGTATTTTTGTTATTTTTGATTTAAAGCAATTATATTAAATGAGGGAAATGAAATTCAAATAAAAGCCAAAGCTTCAGGTCATATGGTCATGGTAGTGCTAGGCCAGAATCCCAGATCATTTCACATTGCATGTCTCTCAAAATAATAATATGTCAGTAGAATACAAAAGAGTTATCACAAAGGATCTGGACATATAATTACTCTATATTAAGATAAAGTTATAGTAAAACCATATTTGAAAATATTGCCGTGATCCCTCAAAATTTAAAAACACAACAATCACATAATCCTAAATCCAATTTCTATAAATACAGCCAGAACAAATGAATAAGCATGCCAAAGAGATACTTTTCACTGATGGATTATTTACAGCTCTTGATATATGAAATCAATATAAATGTCCATGGAAAGATGAATTGACAAAGAAAATTAGGGATGGTTAGATGGATAGCTATGCAGGTTAAGGGATACAATTGTGGTTTTGAAAATGTCAGTGCAAGGTGGTAGGAAATGAAAGGACGCTGGGAAAAATATACAAATTCTGTTATTTACAGGGAGTAAATTCTGAAGGTCTGTTTTTAGAGGCCTTGGTACCTATATACTTGAAAATGTTTGAGACCTGGACCATAAGTATTCTCATAAGAGAAAGATATAAAGTATTAGGTTTGTCAATTAGTTTGATCTAAACATTTCATAAAAGATGTAAGATAATATATATATATATGTATGTATATATATATATATATACACATATATATATATGCGTGTGTGTGTATAATATACATGATGGTTTTTGTTTGTCAGTTTCTATTAATAAATCAAGGGAAGGGAGGAATATAAGAATATCATCAATTTATTCAGTAAAACTAAAATATGGATACTAGTTAACAATTTGTTACCTAGTAAAAATGCAAGTCAGTTCCTTAATTCATAACATAGAAAAGTAATTGTACATGAATTTTTATAAAAGAGTTGAGTAAAATATGTCAATATATCTGGTTTAATATTGATTGCTCAGGAAATTTGTGTGTGTGTGTGTGTGTGTGTGTGTGTTTATGCCTTGCGTGTTTAGGTGCCTTCAGGGGTGAGAAGCAGGTGTCAGATAGAGCAGCACTTATATAGGACATTGCATTTTGAACCACCTGATATGGGAGCAGGCACTAAACTCAGATCCTCTGGAAGAACAGCTGCTGCTCTGAATTCTGGATCTACCTCTCCAGGCCTCAGCTGGAGCACATGTGTGAGTGTTAAGATGCATGAAGGAAAAAAAACTTCTTTGGTTTTACAACCACTGTAACAATCAGGAAAAAAAAGTTAATAAAATGTCAAAGATATACAGCACAAAATGAATGCTGAAAAAAATCCATAATTTGATATATTTTTTTAACTTTTTCCAATTTTATTAGGTATTTTCTTCATTTACATTTCAAATGTTATCCCCAAAGTCCCCTATACCCTCCCTCAGCCTGCTCCCCTACCCACCAACTCCTACTTCTTGGCTTGGTGTTCCCTGTACTGGGGCATATAAAGTTTGCAAGACCAAGGGGCCTCTCTTCCCAATGATGACTGGATACGCCATCTTCTGCTACATATGCAGCTAGAGACACAAGCTCTGGGTGGCAAATACAGAAGTGGATGCTCACAGTCATCTATTGGATGGAACGCAGGGCCCCCAATGGAGGAGCTAGAGAAAGTACATAATTTGATATATAAAACTTCATTTAAGTATGAATACACTAAATACTAAAAAAAGCCATAAATGGTGGTCAAGGGAATGAGCAAAGATTAGTAATAAACACAGAAACACATTCAACATGAATAAAAACCATAATAATTGCTTATATGTCAAAAACTAATAAAAGAAACCACAAGTCTTGATCAAGTTGCATCATGACTATGCATAAATGAGACTATTTCAGAAAACTATTATACATATGCCTCAAAACTGCATGAAAATCCATATTTTTTTTAGCTCAAATCCTGTCCTCCTAATCCTCTGTACACATTTATTTCATAGATACAGTGAGGTATTTGATAACGATTGTTTTCCAGTCACACTTACTGCAGTGCTGTTAGTCAGTGACACAGAAATATGTGTACACATAGTGATTATAGAGCAGGTATGCACATGTAAAAGCACAATGTGGGACAGATACACTTGCAATTGACAGGACAAAAGTTCTGAAAGATATTGAGAGTATTTCTGAGCCTGATTTATTTTTAGCTGTAAAGTTGCCTCCATTGTCATAACAATGATCTGCCTCATGGAGTTGTTCAGAGAGCAAAATGTTAATAAATGCCACAGTAAGCAGTAGTTGCTACACAGCGTTGTCAACTGTTAGAATAATCACTATTATTATTATTATTATTATTATTATTATTATATTTTATTTAACAATAAATATCTTGTTTCTAAAATTAAAGTGAAAAAGCTCCTAAGTAAAATGTTGGAAAAAGAGCACAGATTACGTAGATAGTATTTTGTTGCTTTAATAAAGAAGACAGATTTAGTGATTAAAGATTGCAATGAAATTTATGAACAAATAAACAATAACAACTTCTGAGATTCATGAAGTTACAAGTGAAGTAATCCTCTACAAGAAGAAAAAAAATCAGAGTCCTGTAGAACTTGGATTTAGCCAAATTCAATAGGTACTCATGTTAAGAGCCCTCAAAAACCGCAAAGAGAAACTGTCTATTGTGTCTACAGAAAATGTACAGCAAATATTTTTTATGGGTTAAAGATTTAATGTTTCCTTCTTAAGAAACAAAACAAGGATATCTGATCTCACTACTTCTATTCCATAAATATGGTGATGCACCTTTTTCTACTCTTGAGTGGTGGAATTTCCGATGCCCCTCCCCACACACACACACAGCCTTATTCAGGTAATCTAAAAAATGACAATGCAAAGCATTGGCAAGATGGAAAGCAGAAGAAAATACCATAAGTAAGCTCCGGATGAGAACACAAAATTCCTAAACCACTTGGAAAACTGGCAATGCCTTCACAAGTTAAGCACACATCTACCTCATAACTCAGCAATGCTTTCATTAGGTATTCATTGAACACAAATAAAAATACATGTCTATTTTAAAAGCAAAACGGTAGTGATGCAAGAAAAAATACAGGCACATACAGATTGGAAATGGAAAACTCAAACGCTCAATTGGGACTTGGCAAGTAAGTTAAACAGAAAGAAAAACCTACTGTGTCTCTGTATACTATATATAAATAGTTCTAAAGTGTATTTTAATACTATTTAAAAACGTACATTCCACTCCATTATGTTCATAGCAGCCATTTTTGTAATTGCCAAAAGCTAAAAACAACCCAGATGTTCCTCAACAGAGGAACAGAAAATGTGGATACAGAAAATGTGGATACAGAAAATGTGGTACATTTATACAATGGAGTACTACTCAGCTATTAAAAACAATGACTTCATGAAACTCATATGCAGTTGGATGGAATTTGAAAATATCATCCTGAGTGAGGTAATCCAGTCACAAAAGAACACACATGGTGTGTACTCACTCATAAGTGGATATTACCCCAAAAGTTCAAAATATCCAAGATAAATTTCACAGACCAAATGAAGCTCAAGAAGGAAAGTGTGGATGCTTCAGTGTTTCTTAGAAACTGAAACAAAATACCCAGGCGAGAAAATATGGAGACAAAGTGTGGAGCAGAGGCTGAAGGAAAGCCCATGCAGAGACTGTCCCACCTGGAGATCCATCCCATATACAGTCATCAAACCCAGATGCTATTGCAGATGCCAGGAAGTGCTTGCTGACAGGAGCCTGATATGGCTGTGTCCTGAGAGGCTCTGCCAGAGCCTGACAAGTACAGAGTCTGATGCTCACAGCCAATCATTGGACTAAGCACAGGGTCCCGGATGGAGGAGTTGAAGAAGAGACTGAAGGAGCTGAGGGGGGTTGCAACCCCTTAGGTGGAGCAACAATGTCAACCAACCAGACCCCCAGGGCTACCGAGGACTGTACCACCAACCAAAGAGTACATGGAGGGACCCAAGGCTCTGGCTGCATTTGTGGCAGAGGATGGACTTGATGGACGTTAGTGGTAGGAGCAGCCATTGGGTCTGAGGGTGTTTTATGGCCTAGTGTAGAGGAATTCAAGTGCTGGAATATGGGAGTGTGTGGGTGGGTGAGGGAGCACCCTCATAGAGTCAGGGGATGGGGGGATATCATAGGGGGTTTCATAAGGTGAGACCTGGAAAGGGGAAAACATTTGAAATGTAAATAAAGAAAATGTCCAATAAAAATAAAAATTAAAAATGCACATTCCAATTGTAATTATTTAAGAATAAGTCTAATATGGTTAAGAGCACTGCCTGCTCTTCCAAAGGTCCTGAGTTCAAATCCCAGTAACCACATGGTGGCTCACAACCATCCATAGCAAGATCTGACACCCTCTTCTGGAGTGTCAACTCCAGAAGACAACTACAGTGTGTTCTTACATGCAATAAATAAATAAATCTTTTCAAAATAGAATAAGTCTAATAAAGAAGGTGAATATTTTGTATACTAATAACTACAAAATATTGAGATCACATAAGACTTAAATTAACAGTGAGATATATCAGATTCATTAATCAAAACTGAGTATTGGTTGCATATGTCAACTCTACCACAAATTCATCTGTGCAGTAGAAATGATTCATACCAAAATATAATTTTTGTAGCATTCAACAAAAAATGATTCTAAAATGTATGTAATAGATCAAAGTGCTTGAAATATCAGGAAAAAGAGCAAACGGTGCAAGGACTCACATTGCTTGCTATCAATGTACACTAAAAAGCTAGAGTAATCATGACAGGATCTTTGCAAAGGATAGGTACACAGATCAATGGGAAAGAATAAATATTCTAGAAGTAGATCAACACATACATAATTACTGATTTTGCATAAAGGTTCCAAGGCCCTTCCAGAAACAGATCACGGTGTTTTCTTTAAAAGTTACTGGAACAATTGTGTTTGCGTATTCAGAAATATGAATCCTTACACACACCTCAGGGATACATTAAAATTAATTCAAAGTAGACCATAAATTTAAATATGAAACATAAAACATAAAGACTTCCACCAGCACTCACAGAGCACAGTTCTTGCTATCCATCAGGCTAAAAGATTTCCAGATTGTACACAAAAAGCACAAAGCATGAAAGAGAGTGTTCATCACCCAGAGCTCGATGAATTAAAGTGATCTCTTGGAACCTCTCTGCTCAAATGAAAGCAAACAAGTACTTGAAGATATTTGCAACGTGTATACTTGACAAAGAAATATTATTCTCAAACATATAAACAACTAATAATTAAAAGGTTAGCAAAGAACTAAAAACTGAAGCTGATTTGATTTGATTGATCATTACAAAAGACATGATTGCCACAAAGCATAAAGTACATAATTAATATAATTAGATATTAGAGAAACACAAAAAGAAGCCAGAAACCAAAAGACTCACAAATCCTACAGTAAAGCAGCTATTTAAGGCAAAATGTTCATATACAATGTCTGTGCCACAACAGAACCTCCAAAAAGCAAAAGAACATAGCAAGTTGTACGTCTTTAGAAGTTGAACTCACTTACACACGATAACTATTGCTGATTTTCCTTAGAATACCCAAGATACACTTTGCAAAACACAAGAAAACCAAGAAGGAAGACCATCATGTGGATACTTCATTCCTCCTTAGAATAAGGAACAAAATACCCATGAAAGGATATAGGTACAGAGACAAAATTTAGAGCTAAGATGAAAGGATGGACTATCCACAGACTACCCTTTCCAGGGATCCATCCCATCATCAGCCACCAAACCCAGATACTAATGTACATGCCAGCAAGATTCTGCTGAAGGGACCCTGATATAGCGGCCTCTTGTGAGGCTGTGCCAGTGCCTGGCAAACACAGAAGTGGATGCTCACAGTCAGCTATTGGATGGAACACAGGGCCCCCAATGGAGGAGCTAGAGAAAGTACCCAAGGAGTTGTAGGGGGCTGCAACCCTGTAGGTGCAACAACAATATGAACTAACCAGTCCCCCCTGAGCTCGAGTCTCTAGCTGCATATGTAGCAGAAGATGGCCTAATCGGCCATCATTGGGAAGAGAGGCCCTTTGGTCTTGCAAACATTATATGACCCAGCACAGGGGAATGCCAGGGCCAAGAAGTGTGAGTGGGTGGGTAGGGGAGCAGGGGCTGGGGGGATGGTATAGGGAACTTTTGGGATAGCATTTGAAATGTAAATAAAGAAAATATCCAATAAAAAAACAAAAACAAAAAAAACCTATTGCTGTTTTTCTTATGTAATTATCTAATGCAAATCAACTCACATGTTCACACAAAAACTTTATTCAAACATTTATAGTAGGTAAAGGAAAACTACCTTCAAATTGAAAGTAATTTTAATGTCATCAACTGATGCCTCAATGAACAATCTGGGTTTATTTATACTAAAGTATATAAAGGCATTACATTCAATGGAATTTAACAGGTCCTCTGACTGATTTCAGAAACTATACATACTAAAGCAAATTGCATTCAATAGGTAAAATACTGTATAATAACCAAGAGTTTCCAGAAGACAAAACTGAGGAATGATAATCAGCTCTTGACTAAACCCCTCTGAAGAAAATATTATATAAAATGAAAGAATCTACATTACAGATCCCAAGATCTATGTTTAATAGGAGTTGTTACACTGGTTGCCAATTATAATTCAATAAAACAATTGCCTGAGCTCTACACACTAGTATCACTAAAAACCAGCTTGGGGATTTTCACGTACCAAATTCCTTCAGTAAAACCTCACTGGGTTCTGTAGGCTACTTTGAAAAAGTATGGTCTAGAATTCTTAGTAAAGCTTATAAGAAGATGGAAAATAAACTGGTTCACCTTTCCCATGGCAATGCAACTACATCATAGTTGCACAGAGAAGACAAAATCATGAAAGGAACTGGAAAATTTTATAAAGATTTATGCATTTATTGATTCATTTATTGTATGTAAGTACACTCTTGTTCTCTACAGACACACCAGAAGAGGGTATCAGTCCACATTACAGTTGGTTGTGAGTTACCATGTTGTTGCTGAGAATTGAACTCAGGACCTCTGGAAGAGCAGTCAGTGCTCTTAACCACTGAGTCATCTGTCCAGCCCCATGGAACCTTTTCAAATAAAGCTAATTTTGTAAATCCTGGTGTGTTTCATAACCAGCAATTGTTTGTTGTATTCTTTTTAAATATTTATGTATTTTCAAGATTTAAGCGTTTTGTATAGCAATGGTCTCTGCATCAGCTCTTGCCTCCAGATTCTATTCTTTTTAAATATTTATGTATTTTCAAGATTTAAGCGTTTTGTATAGCAATGGTCTCTGCATCAGCTCTTGCCTCCAGATTCTATTCTTTTTAAATATTTATGTATTTATGTATTTATGTATGTATGTATGTATTTATTTATTTATTTAATATAACATGAATGGTTTGTCTTCACACACATCATATCCCATTACAAATGGTTGTGAGCCACCATGTGGTTGCTGGTAATTGAACTCAGGGCACCTGGAAAAGCAATCAGTGCTCTTATTCACTAAGCCATCTCTCCGGCCCATTTGTGTTCTTATTTTGCCATTTCATGTACATACTTTATTATGCATAAGAATAAGCTAAATATATAGTTTAAGAAACCTTTCTGACAATACAAAAACTTGTTACAGTAGTTATTTTTAGTGATATGACAAGTGATCTTACTTGTGTGAAAATTTTAATTTGTATAAGAATCAGGTGGGAATCTATTTCTTAACTCATGCTCTGAATTCACATCACTATCTGGAATTGAAAGACTTTCCCTCTCTGCTTGTAGCCCAGACTAGACTAGAGTTCATTACATACCCAGAACAGCCTTGAAATTCCAGTGATCCTCATGCAGTAGCTTTCTTGAAGGTAGCATGGTATGTTTAAGCTTCGTCTTCCCTACTTACTTTCCATTTAAAGCTCCATCCCTGTTATTGCAGTTTGCTAATCCTATGACCTGTATCCTGCGTTTCCCCTCTCTATCCCCCTTACCATTGTCCCTTTGCATTGCCCTCATTTCTTTGCATATTCTAGGTGATCCTACCTGCTTCAGAGCTAGGAATTTCAGGTAAGAAGAACATATCTTTCTGGGCCTATCATTACAATCATTCCTAGTTCTATCCATTCACCTGAAGTTTTCATTTCATTTTCATTTTCTTTACAGCTCAATAGTATTCCATTGTGTAAATGTACCATGTTTTCATTATCTACCTATTTGCTAAATAATATTTGTTTGTTTGAATA
>NC_034604.1:12233697-12256896 GCF_900095145.1 Mus pahari | reverse complement strand
TATATATATATATATATATATATATATATATATATATATATATATAAAATGAAGTTATGCTATTTGAGCTAAAAATGTTCCCTACACAAGCTATAGAACATCAAACAAAACCCCCAATAACAGGAATGAGAATTTGCCCTACAGTTCTTGGTTCGAATAGTCTAAATGACTCCCTAAACAATATAGGCTATTGCCTAGGTGCTGCTCAGAGGTTGAATGTAAGTCCATATTGGTGAAGACTTCATACACTTTTGACACAGAAGTCAGATGATTATAGCTAGATCTAATATGAAACCCTCTTCTCTTTGGATTAGTTTCCACAGTACAGAAGGTACAGCAAGAGAAAGAATCAATAATTAGTCTTTCCAAGCTCAGGAGACAGTGATCCACAACAATAGGTAACATTGCAAGATATTCCCAAATCTGCAGTAAAGGCGTTCATATCTTGGTGGTAATACCAGCTCTTTTACTGAAGTTAAGGCACACTCAACAGAAGAAAATTACATCCAGTACTAGAAACATTCCTTAATTTCTGGGGTGAGAGGCCTTGGATCATAAAGAAAACTCACTACCACTACTAGATCATCTTAACTTTTAACTATATTCTAAAACATATTCTTATACTCACAGATAAGTATACCACAATACCTAAGGCTCAGGAAACTTCATAGAAGAGAAACTATTGTAAGAGGCAAGAACGTCTTTTGTGAAACTGTCTTCTAGAAGTGACAGGTAAATACATTCATGATATCTCAGCAATGACTAACTACACTAGACTGAACAATGACAACACCAAATGGACATTCTAATGTGGAAGGGGTAAGAGTTATGAACTTCTGCCTCTAGACAAAGAACCAAGACAGTAATGACTGGGGGTAGAGGAAGGATTAGTCTCTCCCAGAGATGCATTCACTTAATGCTTATCCATTGTTGTGAGGTCAGCTCTGAAACTGTATACAAACAGGAAACCCTAAATGAACTTGGTAAGTTCTATTCATATATTTGTATTTATATATTTGTGTGCATATATGTAAGAATAATTAAAGGGAGAGATGTCATCAATGTAAAATGGAGGGAGGGGATATGGAAAGAATTGCAGGGAATGTACATGAGGGGGAGTTGGGTGGATTCACGCCAAGTAATATCATTATATTTTGATTAAAATTTAAAAGAAAACCCCAAATTAAAATGTTATAAGCTGCCATACGCTATTTCATTTCTTGATCCAGCATATCTCTTCTATTTTTCTTTTTGGGTAACCAATTTAACGAGCCTTACTTGTTCTTCTTTCTCATTCTGATGACCATTCAAATTTCTAGAAATTCCAAGAATTTATACTCTGCTTCTATAGAAGTGGTTGCATAATCTCTGCCTTGGACACTGTGTTCAGTGTAAAAAAAAAAAAAAAAGACTCCAAGTGTGGGATCTAATAAAAGTGAAGTGAATATGTGTGTGATATAACAATTTTCAAAAACTGTTTGTTTTCCATGGACTGTGCAAGTCCCAGCAACAATAGCCCCGTGGAGGGGGATCAACAGAGTCAGATGGCAGGATCAAAGTGTAAGGAGGAGAGAGCTTCAACACAGCTCAGGAAAACAACCTCCCTGGTTCTCAGGCTTCAGGCATTGCTATTATTGGCGATAATTAGGTGCATGCAAAAGTTACAGCCACTTAAGTCTTCCCATTTTCTTGCCTATGTACTTAGGGAAGATTTACCTTACACATTATTTCTAGAGGCTCCTTTGTTATTTATACTGAAATAAAACCTCTGTGGTCATAAGCAGCAATTGGAGGAGCCCATCATTTGTCTTAGGAGAAGGCCAAAGTATTTTGTCTCAATTGCATCCTGTCCTAGAGGTACCCTAGACAGCGTTGTCTCTGCCAAAAGTTTGCTACTTGTAAATTTAAAACAAAACAAAACAAAACAGAGAGTATACAGAGTCATAATTCTTCTCTCTACCTATTTCTCCCAGTTATAATAATTTTCTCTGTCTAGCAGAGCAAGAAAATAATATATACAGAGAGCTGACATAACAAACTGAGCTGTCAGCATCCTGTATGTTAGCTAGACAGTGGTACCTTGCTCCCGTTATATATTAAGTAAGGATAGTAATAGATCCACGTCTCTGCAATATCATGGCCTACCTTTCATAAGCACCAGGGGATAGTGCATCTTCCTATGGGAATAGGAAGTAGTGTTTCTAATGTGAATCCTATAACATGGTCAATGCTTACACATTGCTTTGTTTGACACCACATAGTGTGGAACTGTAGTTGGTAAATTAGTTACTATCTCCTTTAAAGGCAAAAACCAGCTGGAGTATTTATCTGTCTTTCTATCTCTATTCACATCTATAGATTTTGATCTCTCTCTGTCTCTCTATTTATATATACATATATACATGACATATATACATTGATATATATGACACATATATACATACATATATATGTATATAAATAAATGATCTGGAGTTTGTCTTTTGATTAGGCTTCAAACATATATCATTTAACATTTGTATTCAAATGTCTAATGCACATTTTAAACTTAAATTGCAAAGACATTTTTAACTTGCTAGCTTGCTTCGTCATCTCTTTATAAATACGCAACAGCAATTAATTTTAAGTAACGTTATTAATTTGAAAGAGAGCAAGGAAGGGGTATATTAAGGTCTGTAGGGAGAAAGAAGAGAGGGGAAATGATGTAATTATATTATCATATCAAATATAAAAGGACTAAACAGTTGAATAAAAAAGGCAGTTGTTTCACCAGGTTCCCCTTTCATTACTCCCCAAATTCCAACTTTTAGCAAGTTTTAATGATCCTACCTCCAGGATATATCCCAATCTATGCTTCTCCCTCTTCTTTACAACTTGCCTTATTTCAAACAATTATTATTGTTTCTCCCCCAGACATCTGCAATAGCTTTTTAATTTGCCTCCCAGCTCCAGTCTACACCCCACAACAATCCATTTTCACATTCCATAATGGTGACCTGCAGTAATGCCTGCTATACCCTTCCCATTACATTTAAAATGCATTTAGTCTTCATGGCCTGATTTGTGAACATTGCTGTGATTTGGCCCAGGCCAATTCTCAATCCTCACATCATATATCACTCATCTCATTATTCACAAGTACATTCTGACCTTCTTTCCATTTGCAATTCTTTCTCCCCTCTACTAATAAATACTGAAGATTTCTTCATCACTAAATGTGATGTAATATATGTATCATGTGTAGATAGTTTTAAAATATCACATCCTTTCAGCACATTGAGAAAGACTTTCTGTTGTACATTCATTTACTTGCTTCTGGATAAGGAATGATTTCAGAGTAGATTCAAAGGTGTTGAATGAGCTATGGAGCCATGAAATGAGGAGGATCTGGGTTTCTGCACCCACATAAAAATTCTGGTATGATGCACACTTTTAATCCTGGTGGTAAAGGAACATAAAGCAGATTACTAGAGCTTTTTTTTTTTTTTTGCCAACTATTCTTATAAAAATCTCGAGATCTAGGATATTGCCTCAAAAAAGAGATGTTGAAGAGTAGATGAAGACAACTGATAGTAACCTCTGGTCTCCACAGGCACACACACACACACACACACACACACACACACACACACACGTACCCACTCACACACACACGTGCGCGCGCACACACACACGTATATACATGCATGTGTGCATACACCTGCATACAAATGTGCACACACAAAAACATGCATATGCCACACAGAAAGATATTAATGCATTTAAACATTATATCTTTGCGGATACAAATATTGCTACTTGAAAAAAGTATAATCACTCAGAATCTTACAACTAGAGGATTGCATAACTTCAATGCAATCTGTGCCTTCAGTGACTTATGCATAGTCTCCCTACCGCTGCCTTCTCTTGCTGAGATTTGTGTCTGCTGTATGTGCTATTAATCCAGGCTTATTGTGGTTCTGTTCTATTCTATTCTGTTCTATTCGATTCTATTCTATTCTATTCTATTCTATTCTATTCTATTCTATTCTATTCTATTCTATTCTATTCTATCCTATCCTATCCTATCCTATTCTATTCTATGTTTGCATTAATAAATTTTACTGTTTTCTTCTTTTAATTCTCTTCTCAGGAATTCTGTTGGATATAGAAATACCTCCTGGATCTGAGTCTTTTTTTTTAAAACTGATACACTCATTCATTAGTTTGAGGTTGATTGCAACTCAGCTCTATCTCAGAATTTGATTGGATTCAGAACTCTTCCCCTGAACAAATACTTTAGAAAGTGTGTTTTCTAGAACATTCCAAGAGTCAGAGCTGTTACCCTCCAAGGCAGTCCATGTTGTGCCTTCATTCTTCTAGTGCCCTAGCTTTCTATTTTATAAAGGGGGCTATCTTTGGTCTTGATTCTAAAGTTCCCAGAAAACCAATGGACAATTTTATAAGTCTTGCTATAAAGTATAGTTGTTCTTAGTTCTATCTATACTCATCATGAACAGGATAAAAAGAGAAGTGAAAGAAATCGTCTAAGTGCTCACAAACTTACTCTACAGAAAGCAACCACCATGCTGAGGCAAACTTTAAGAAGTATGCACTTTGAATGAAGTTCCATTAAAAACATATACTCTGCACGGGATGACTTTTATGTATTTGTTCCCATCTCTGCTGATTTCCCAAGGCACTTGTGTTCACAGGAACTCTCCCTATTCCTATCCTTCAATACTTCCTGCCAAATGCATTCATTGAGGCCACAGGACAAAGATTTAGAAAAAAATGCTATTGCAGAAGGAAAATGATGCTTCCAAAACAACACTGTAATTTGGAATTCTAGAGGGGAACACATTGATTTTTATACCGGGAGAGTTCATTTCTGTTATATTTGAAAAAATTTCATTGCCTAATATAGAACAAGAAAAGAAAAAAAAAAAGAGTAGTGTATCTCTCTTTCTCATTTTTAAAAAAGCACTATTGGTAAGAAATTAGTTATTGATGATTCTGTGGGGATTCACCTTTCATTGTTTCAACAAACTTATGAGAGTCTACATTCTGAAATCTATGAAACCTGAAATTCATACTGCTTTATTTTGCAGGCAGCTTACCTACTTTTCTTCTTTGAGCCTCAGTGGAATCCCTCTTCTTAGGAACTAACATTCACTTTTTAAAATTGATGACTAGTAAACATACAAAGAAATGAGTTACATTGTGACAGTTTTCATGTAAATCTTTGCATTTTGTTCTGTTTAATATCTGACTATTCTTCACTGCCCCGCAACTCCCCCACTTTCTGGCTCTTTTCCTCCTTCCAAATATTTACTCCTTCTGCTTTCGTGTCATTTGAATGTCATCACTCACACAGACACCTTTAGATGTCTTTAGATTTTTTAATTTAATTTAATTTCTATGCATATATGTGTGTTTGTGGATTTCTCTGCTGTATAGAAGCATTTTAATTTTAAGTAATATTTGTCAATGCTTGGTAATAGTTTCTGACCCACTGCAGTCTATTTCAGAAATCCCTTGCCTTTGCCAGCATTGCAAATGTTTTACCTAGGTTTTTATCTGCCAGTTTTAGTATGTGGGTTTCTACTCTACCTGAACCCATTTGCTAAGAAGGTTTTTACTTTTTGCTGTTGTTCTTCCAGCACATGCTTTAAATAAAGATCCTATGACTGTAGCTGTTTGTATATATTTCTGGGCCCTCTAATCCATTCTATTATTCTATTAGTCTGTCCTATTGCAGTACCATGCTGCTTTTGCTATTATTTCATTGTTGTATACTCTTGAATGAAGTATTTTGGTACCTCCAGCCCTGATCTTTCTTAGAGTTGGTTTGGCTAGCTGAGGCTGCTTGTGCATCTGTAAAATATTAGGATGGGCTTCACTCGCTGTGTAAGGAAAGTCATTGGTATTTGGATGACATTGTGTTGACTCTGTAGGGTTACATTCCAAATGACAGAGTCAGGGGGTTGTTTTCATGTTCTAGTGTACTGTTTACTTTCTTTTTTCTGTAAGGTAAAGACTGTATATAGTTAGGTCTCTTGCTAGGGTTCTGCCTTCTTCACTTCATGCGTTCCTTCTTTTCAGAGCTAATGTAGCTACTAAAGCAAGTCTCTTGAGTACTTTCCTGACGCGTTTCTTGCTGGTGTATAGAAAAGCTGTTAGTTTTATTGGTGTCGTGAGGCTTTACTGAAAGTGTTCTTTGGATCTGAGCATTGTCTAGCAGAGCTTTGTTGTGTTTCATTCCATCACATACAAACACACAAACTCTGATGATTTAACTTCCTTCCTTTCCTATTCCCTTATCTCACCAAGAACTCCATATATATATATATATATATATATATATATATATATATATATATGTGTGTGTGTGTGTGTGTGTGTGTGTGTGTGTGTGTGTGTGTGTGTATTATGTTGAGGTATGGTTTATTCTACTCCTAGGTTCCTTAAAGCTCTAAAAAGTGAAAAGATTTTGGACTTGCCAAAACCCCATTTCTGCATCAATTCAAATGAACATGCAGTTTCTGACCTTTTGTTTATATCTTTGATATAGAACATTTAATTATTTGATCATGTTAAACCATCCTTGCATCTTCAGAATAAAATAAGTTTGGTTGAGTTCTACAATCTCCCTAATTTATCATCTGGACTTTATTGTAGGAAGTAGAGGTTAAAGTTTTCGAAACAGGAATGACGTCAGAGGAGTTTCATTTCTATGATAGCTACAACACTAGGTGAACTGCAAATCCCACTCTGCAATTACCATGCACACTATGTGCTTGGATATTTTAATATTGCCTGTGTATCATAGAATTTATGTTTGCTATTAACTGGGTGAAGGAAATGATGTTATAGTCCATGAAGTGGGGGCATCCATCCTAACAGCAACATACAGGTTATGGATTTCATATGACAGAGCAATAAGATAAAAGAAATGTGGATCTGTGTTGGGAACAAAATAAAATAAAATAGGCCCGGGGGTGGGGGTCAGGGGAAGTGGGGGAAGGGAAAAGATGCCCACGCCCCACCAGAGTTTTCCTATTCCCTAGTCAGTCAGGCGAGGCAAGACTGCCAGGTGCTTTCCACTTGGCCCTGGGTAGGCATTGCCTCTGACCCACGCGGTGGGGGGTGGAGAAGGGGCAGTCCAGACCAGAGAGGCCCCGGAGCTACTTTGCTAAAGCCACCAGGGTTGCTGGAAAGAGGTATAGGGAAGAAGTTCCCAACACTGACCAGAGTGCACAGCAGGCCTTGATGGAGCAGAGCAGACTCTATGGGTTAAGAGCTTTATTATAGAAATGCAGGGAGAAAGAGAGAAGGGGGGAGGAAGAAGAAGAAGAAGAAGAAGAAGAAGAAGAAGAAGAAGAAGAAGAAGAAGAAGAAGAAGAAGAAGAAGAAGAAGAAGAAGAAGAGAAGAAGAGAAGACAAAGAGAATGGGGAGAGGAGAGAAAGGAGAGAAGACAAAGAGAAAGGGAAGAGGAGAGAGGAGAGAGAGGTAGAGGAACAAAGGAGTAAGAGGGTAAGAGTGAGAATTAGAGAGCATGGTGGAGCTGAACACCCCCTTTTATGGTCTTCACTGTTGCTAGGTAACTGGGGAGGAGTTTAGCCTGAGGGTCAGAAGCTTGGGTCATTGCTTACATGACCACTGACCATGCTTCTCTTGTGGGGGCTGTGGGAGGTGGTAACTTGGGCAGGGGCTGGAGTTCCAGGAACATGAGGGAACGCCTACCGTGTCATGTAGGTGAATTATGACCATCAGGGTTCAGACCTCATCTTGACTGGAGACCAGCCTGCAATTCCCCACAGATCCGTATGACTTGTAGGGCTTTTGTGGATCATAGGGCCTCCTGTTAGTGCTATATGATCCACACAGATTCTTATGGAAAGAGAAAGCAACTCCATATTTTAAAATACCATTATTCTGATCTCTTATATCACATAAACTATTAACACAATATATAAATAATTTCTGTTTGCTTTTAAATAATAGTCCTAACAATAGCTTATAATTATTTCTGAGTATATATCAAATACTAAAAAACAGGCTAAACACTTAATTAAAATGAATTCTAGAACTTCAAAATATACGACCAGAGAAACTATTGCCAATTCCAAATCTTTCTGTCCCTGATGCCCTTAATCTTCTGAAGCTTACTTTGAAAATTTAGCAGTGCTAGAATGCTGAGCTAAAGAACAATGTATAAGAAAAGGATTGGCTGAAGCATTTTACTGACAGCAGTTTTAATATCAATTGTAAGTGATATTGCCAATTGGCAAAAGAATAAAATGAAATCCAGAGTCAGCCTTGCCCTAAGAACAATTCTCTCAAATGTTGAAGTTCAAAGATTATGTAGCTAACCTGAGGCCATGGACTTACTTTAAAATTGGAAATGGCAGTTGTACTATGAGGGCTAAAAAAGTAGTTTATGTAATTTTCAAGCTGTGAGAAAGCAATTATTTTCTCTAGTCAGAAAAATTACACTAGGTGGTTTTTCATTCTTGTTTTTCAAGCTAATAGCTTCCAGGTTTTCTTTTTTTCCAAGCCACCCAACTTGTAATATTGCCAGCTTTGGTATATTCTTATATTTGGTAAAGAATTGATTGGTGGAGAATTCTGGTGAGGAATGTCCATGGGAAGCCTTGCGACAAGAAGGCATGAGGTACAAACAAAGCACCTTTGTGACACCGTTTCTCAAGGAAAATTCCAAGGCTGGCCAGAAACAATTTCTCAGGGCTACACACTTATGGAGCCCGCCAAGAAACTCAGTTTCATAAACTCTTCGATGACTAATAATGATGATGGTGATAATTATCACTTACTAAATACCTTTCTAAGTGTATATCAATTAATTCTAATAACATATCAAATTCATAGGTTACAATTCACAATTTTGTAAACATCAAAATTGAGTGTAGAGATCTGAAACAAGTGGAAATAAAACTTGAAAGCCTTGTTGATTTTATTTTTGTATGCCAAATGAGCATTTGGAATTGTTCAAGTTATTTTTCATGGTCATGCTGCTGATATAGTGACCAGCTTCCTCAATAACCATGATATATGAAAGAATGATATACTCAACCATCAGCATTTGTAGGATCCCCACAAATGCCAATACTCATGAATGTTCAAGTACCTTCTCTAAGCTTGCATAGCACTTGTGATGGCTTATACAACTCTCTTATACATCAAATAGTTTCTGGAGAACTTATAATTCCTAATGAATAATTCTATAGAATCGTTATCGTACCACATTATTGTGGGAATAATAACACTAGTAAAATATCTGTACATTTCCAGCACAGACAATTTTTCAGAACATTTAATGCACAGCGTGCTTGATCTCTGGTTGCAGATTTCAACAAAAATGGAGCCAACTGTCTTTATACAAATCAAATGAGTATTGCATACTTATTGCCTCTGATGGAGAGATATGTTGGTTCTTTGCAGGTTTTAAAGAAGCACAGATGGAACTCCTTTCAGCAATGAATTTGAGTTTAGGTGGAGAATGAAAAAAGGTAGCACGCAATGTGACTTGCTAATGCCCCACAGCCTCAAGGAAGCCAAAAGTTTGAGAATCAGCTTAGAGGTGTCTGTGTGAAGAGGAAACAGGAAGCCATTCCAGGTGGTTAATATCTAAGATGCTTGACTAAATTTTACAATCCTACTTATAGTTATACTTAAATATAAGTCACTTATATTTAAATAATGAACTCATTTACCATAATAATTTTAAAGAATCCTCCAATTATAATTGTAATAATTATAATTATACACATTGTTATATATAAATATGCCCATAGAAATTACATTATCTGCTTTATATGTTAATATATTAATATCTCTTATATTTATACTTATACATATATTTACATATGTAAACATTAATTATACATAGTGAAGTGTATAGAAAACATAATTTTCATGTAGGGATATCATGTATTTTGACCATACTGACTTTATGGAGCTACATTCACTACGTTCTTTTAGAAAAACACAATAATAATAACCCTCAAGTATTGAACATGCATATCAGATACTATTCTATGAATTTTGCACATACTTAACTTAGTCCTCACAATAATCTTATTCAGTGGGTGCTTTTATTATTCTCATTTTGCAGACATGCAAACTGAGCCTTAAATAGGTTATATGATTAAGGTCAAATTAGTTGGTTTATGAGACACGATGTTTGAAGAATGCTATGGTTGTTAGCAGAGCAGAGGTCTCCACTCTCTTCCTTTCTCAGTTGTATGTGAAATGAGTCTGTGGGCACTACAATATAATATAACAATACTAATAGTGGCAAAAGGTAGACTCTGAGATCATTATCAGAACTTTTTAGAGTAAGATGTATTTAATTAGTTTCTTATGAATAAATTTATGTGACCATTTCTAATTTCTAAAGTTATAAAATTTTCAATAAACTTTATATGCTTCATAAATTATTTTTCTAGGTATGTTTAATGGACAAAATTTCATGTCATTTACATTTCTAATAGAAACAACCCTTAATAGGATGCCATGATTTTTACAAAACCACTATTAAAATCTCTGCTCAGTGACCTAGACATTTAAATTAGCTTACATTGCATTTCTAGTACATTTGCCTTGTCATTTATTTGTTCTTTCTCCATAGAGGATGAACCAGCTCATTGATGCTAACTGACATCAAAATAGCCATCAAGTCATGCAACATTAGGATGTGTTTGTTGCTATGATCATAGAGTAAAACATATATTAAAGTATAATTTCAAATTTTCTCATTTGTCAACAATAGGGTTTTGTTCACTATCTTGGTGAGAATAATCCATTTAAAGCATTGCAAACCTGTTTCATGTGACTCTTTGCTGGCGCTTTCCAAGTATTAAGCACATTTTTATTGCACCGATATAAGCAAGCAATTGTTTGAGCATGACCTTGTAAGATAAGTTCAAAAACTGCTGTATTTTATCTGACACTGCAATAAAGAATTTAAAAATACTGAGCATCATAAAGCAGAATGTGTTAACTTTAAAAGCACATTTGGAATAAAGCATAAAGGCTGGCTTCTATACATAAGAGTAACATCAAATGCCCTAATTATAAAACCACAGAAATATAAGTCAGTATCAAAAGGCCCAAAGTAGAGCCCTGTGACCCTTGCTCTCAGCCTTCCATTCCCAGTGCTCTTAGAGATGAAGAGATGTTTCTACATGACAGGATAAATCACAGCTGCCCTTTTTACTTTCCTGTCTTCATTTCAAGCAGAGAAAGTTTGAGTCAAGAATGCTGAACACTTTAGCTGCTGGAAAAGAAAAAAACTGAGGCCTTGGTCTTCAAAATAGTTATATCAAGAGAACATTGAAGGAAAGAAAATATGGTTCCTGATCCTGGATATAAAATTGAAGCCACAAAGCAAGATATAGTGAAGACACAACTACTATAGACATTTCTGTGGAATGGAGCAAGACCCCAAAATACAAAAGTACTGAGATGTGTATGAGCAGAATCTTATTTATTAATGCAATAGTGTTTATTGAAATATTCTGTATATATGTACATGTGTGTGAAGGTGGACATGTGTGTACATATGTATAGAAGCTAGGAGTTAACATTTAGTGTCTTCCTCAGTGGGTTGTCACCTTATTTTATGAGACAGAGTCTCTCACTGAACCCAGAGCTTACCAATTTAGCCATAATGCCTGACAAGCAAGCCCAAGGTACTCTCTTATTTCCTCCTCCTTATCCTTCATGCCTGGCATTTTTGCACAAGTCCAGAAAAAAAGACTCAGATACTCTTGTACAAGAAGTAATTTACAGACTGAGTTATCCCTCCAACCCCTCATTGTCAAAACTTTATTTTGCCAAGTAATGGTATAGAAATGTTTGATGTATCACTAATCAATCAATCAGATACCAATCATCGCTCTTGAAAAATTCACATGCCAGCTAGAAATAACAGTTAATAAACAATGGCAGACAAAAATAAACATATAGTGTTTTCAAATGCAATAAATTAACTAATATAAAAGCAGGGTAGTCAAGACTGCTCAGGAAGATGACCACTTCCAATACAGTAATCATGGTAGGCTTCATTGAACCCTTCTCTTTGGAATAATAGAATTCAGTAAAAACTCAAGGATGTATTTGAATATTTTTAATCCCAGACAGGGGTTCCTATCCAGCCTGTGATTATTCAGTTACCAGATAAATGACACATACATTTTATTATTTACAACAAGTCATTATTAGCACTAATGGTGGGCAGATATCTACCCTTTATGCTCTTAAAATCTATTTCTTATTGATAATCCCGAGTTATTACATACTATGTTTTTATTTGGGCTACTCTTAACTCCAACTGGCCAGCCATCATGATCATACTTTCTTCACTCCTAAACCATGGTGTCTTTCTCCTCTCTCCATCTCCTTCTCTCTCCTTTTGGCTTCCTCCAACCCCAAGCCTGGGAACCCTATACCCCACCTATGTCTCTTCAGCTCAGCTATTGATTGTTGGCATTTTTATTTACCAAACAGAAATAATTAGGGGTTAAGGTCACATAGTGTCACTTTGATCTATGTGCAGACTCTCGATTCTCTGGAGCAACCAGGCCTTGGGTGACTACACTTAGCATTAAAATACATAGACAAAGACAAAACCTCAATACAAGGAGGCAAAAGGCACATCCATGGAAATGTCCAAAGAAAAGGTATTCCAAGAAACTATCTAGGAAAAGGCCTGTAAAATCAAAGTTTACATTATTATTATTGGACAAGGTGAAAGACACAGGATTGCTAGCATTTGACTACAAATGCATTATTGTAATGTATACTGTGTTTGCATTGTGAAGGTAAAAGAAATTGTTGAATTATAGGTCCATGTTTAAGCATAGATCATAGATAATTTCATGTCTTAAAGTTTAAAAAATTCACCCTGGAGTTAATAGATTTGAAACTTAATCCACAAGGGGACTTGTAACAGGATTTTCCCTGTCCAATTATATCAGTACAGAGGAGCTAAGAGTTGCAGAGACAGGGAATGTCCTAGGCTAGGAGAAGGAAGACTGCTGCGGACATGAACCTGCATGGCGTTTACCACCCACAAGTCGTGCTATTATATGGTTAGGTTAATGAGGATAAAGCTTTTATCGTTACCAATTGGCTCTGAAATTATTGTACTGGCATCTTGTAAATTGTGATATTATTGATACATAAATCTGATTGGCTAATTAAGCTTTAAGAGTCTTGATTTTACCAGGTTACTGGGTATTGTGATATCCAACCTCAAGATTGGCGGTTCCATTTAGTTACTGGAATGTGGGATCTCCGACTATATGGGTTTATGGCTGAGCAAGAACTAGTGGCAGCACCCAGGAAAAGCAAATGAAAGCTGGGAACACAGTGATCTGGCACAGCAGGGACTAGCTGGAGAGGGTTGCAAGTGGCAGCAGGAGCACTGGAGCATGGTACTGGCCAGCAGAGAGTTGCGGGACTCGGGTTTTGTTTGTTTGTTGTTTGTTTTGTTTTGTTTTCTTTAATATTTCCTGCAACATGGACTCTCTCCTTTCTGGGATGACCAAGCTTGGGAGCCAGCACTTAGCATTACAATACATAGATCTCAACAATTTCCCTTTTTAGTTCAATAAAAGGCTCCTTTTCTCTCAGATATAAACTGAATACAATTGGAACAATTATGAAAATCACAAAGTATGGTATACATTTATGATATCCAGTTCATTATATTTGGCAATTTAGATAAGGGATTTTATCATTTGTTCTATCTTGGTGAGTTAGAATTTTGTATCTAAATTATTTTTAATCTTAACTTGTAGCACCATTCTTAAAAAAACTTTTTTAGACCCAGAACATCTTCTTTAATCCTAGGCAACTAAAGTGTAAGTGTGAGACTATAACTATCTAGTCTACAACCCCATCAGAGATCTGAGAAGAATAAATATTATTTGAGTATACAGGAAGCACAGGGATGCAACTTCCAAAACTCATAGAAATGATAGAGACATCTTACCACCTGGACAGTCTGCAATATTCCTTATAACTTTTAACTTTGGAGTAGCTATCTTTTTGGCCCAGAACATCTGACAAACCCCGAGTTAAGTAAGAATTATGAAGGACTAGCTTACCCTGTATTGGCAGAGCTTAGTAGTCAACTATCCTATAACCATTTGTCCTTTTTGCAGAGCTTTTTTTTTTTTTTTTCTGTAGCTGAAGTATGGGCAGTTTCTTGCTCAGTAGCTAGTTTGCCACAATTGATACAATTCTGTGTGGATGTACTGATGCTCATCCTCTTCCTTGAAGTGGAATGGTTATGCTGTCAAGAGTAATCTATCTGTCTCAATCCGGTTGTGGTGGCGCACGCCTTTAATCTCAGCACTTGGGAGGCAGAGGCAGGCAGATTTCTGAGTTCGGGGCCAGCTTGGTCTACAGAGTGAGTTCCAGGACAGCCAGGACTACACAGAGAAACCCTGTCTCGAAAAACAAAACAAAACAAAACAAAAATAAAAAGAGTAATCTGTCTCATAATCAAAGAATCTTTTAATAGTCAATTGATTTTAAATGCCACATTCTGTGGATCTCTGATGCTTTTGTGGATTATCTATCTATATAAAGCATATCTGAAGTGTTAAACATTGTTTTTTAGCTATTTACTATTTGAATAACTGTGAAAACATTTTAATTAACTAAATCAGTATTCAATATGACCATGATTTTGACTATCTAACTATTAACTTGCAGTACTTAATTATTCTAAACAGTTTGTAATAACAGCTATTAAAAGAACTGGGACTAAGCACTGTATTTTTAAATGAACTGCATAGGCACAGTACCTATATAAGAGTTGAAACATATACATATAGTGTTGTAACAAAATTAATATTAAATTTTGTATTAATATACAAAGATTTACACTGATGAAAACTTTATACAAATTTCTGTACCAATGTAAGAAAATATAACTTTAACTATGATTTAAAATATAAAGATCTCTACCAATGTAAGATGGCTATAAAATGCTTTCGTTTAAGAGTAAATTTAAACCAGGCATGGTGGCACACGCCTTTAATCCCAGCACTCGGGAGGCAGAGGCAGGCAGATTTCTGATTTCGAGGCCAGCCTGGTCTACAAACTGAGTTCCAGGACAGCCAAGGAAAACAAACAAACAAACAAAGAGTAAATTTAATAATATATATACCCCTATTTGTCTAATTTCTTATAATATGACTATATCCCCCTTGTTTTGTTTCAAACCCCTCTCTCATATCTAAGAATAAAAAAAGATAAAGAAGAGGAACGATGGATATCCCTGAGTTTAAGCCCTCTATTTTAATTACTTCCCTGTCTAAAACCATAATTATTTGTAAATCAGCCCTTAAAATAACAACACATCTATAGTTCAGAATATAACCAAAATCATCCACCCCAACTCAAGGTTTTGGGATGATGGTGCTATTATAATTGCTTCTAGCTGAATTGGGGAAAAAAGTTTCTGTTTGGGGGACCAAAAGGAAATTGAAAACCTCATTAAATAAAAAGAACCTAGCTGGGATTATTTATTGTCCATTCTCTATGTGCTGAGAAAGTGCAGGGCTTAATTTAAGTCATGACTGGAACAATCTGAAAAGCTGGATGAACCTATGTCACTTGGAATCAGCAGTCCTTTTTGAAATTGTTCTAGAAGCAAGTCTCTGGAAACAGTACCAGTTTGAGGCAGGATCAGTAGGAGAGATGGAACAACAGGTTTGTACATCTCAGCATCCTTAAGGGCAAATCCTATCAGGTCTTCCCTCTTGATGTTTCATTGAGTAATATGTAAATCTCACAAGCAATACACATAGTTCTATAAAGACATCTGTATGGGATGTTCAGGGTGCACAGATCAATTAAGAGTGATTTCCTGTTCTTAGTTTGAGCAGGTGAAAGGCAACTATCTTTCTTTAGAGTTAGTTTGATCATATAACCAAATTGTAATATAAATCTCCATTCATGCCATATGAAAGGATAGCATGGTGAATCTTGAGGACACTGTAGCCAACAAGAGCCATTGGCTATGCAGAGATGAAGTTCTGGCTAGAGACATTTTTTATGTCTCAGCCAGTTTAGGGCATTATAGACATTTTTCTGTCAATGCTGTAAAACCTAGAGGCTAAGTGGACACTTCTGTATTCCTGATTAAAATCTATACTTTTTTATATTGGCTCTATTTTCCATTAATATGCAAAATATCAAAGCGGGAGAAATATATCTTTTAAAAAATGTGGAAGTTTATTCTGCTTCTGCTTCTGGAGCCAGGGATGACCAGCGCTTAACGTGACCACTTGCTCTGGCTTCCCAGGAGGCCTTATTGCTACATCAGAACAGGAATGAGGAGCAGCATCCAGCCAGACAATCTAAGCATGTGAGTTATCCAAGCTCCTTTAAAACAAAACAAAACAAAACAAAACAAAACAAAACAAAACAAAACAAAACAAAACAAAGAACCAATGAAAGATATTGTTGTGGAACTGTACTGGTGTAGCTTCATTTAATCCAAGTTATCACCCCAAGTTATCTGCCACTTGCACCTAATACCAAAATATGAACTTGGGGCTTAAGTTTCAAATATATTAATTACAGGAAACATTGTTTAAACTTTAAGACAAAACAGTAAACATAAGGAGATCTATGATCTGTGCTTAAACACAGACCCACAATTCTCTTTCACCTTCACAGTGGAAACACAGTGTTAGTTATAATAATGCATTTTTTAGTTAAACTAACAATCCTGTGGCTTTTACCTTGTTTAATAATAACATAAACCTTTCCTATCATCTCCCAGAAATGTACTAACCAGAATATTCTATTTTGATTTTCATTTTATTTCAGAAAATATTAAAACTTTCATTTTAAAGTCTTTTTCTAGACAGCTTTTCAGGAATAACTTTTCTTTGGTTATTTCCATGGATAAGCCTTTTGCCTCCTTGTGTGAGGCTTTGTCTGTAGCTATGCATTGTAATGATAAGTGCAGAGCCCCAAGGCTCCAGAGAAGAGAGAGTCTACAGGTAGACCAAAGTGACACTATGTAACCTTGACCCCAAGTTACTAATGATTGGAAAATAAAGATGCCAACAGCCAATGGATGAACAGAAGAGACATAGGTGGGGTTTAGGGTTCCCAGGTTTGGGATTGGAGGAGGCAAAAAGGAGAGAGAAGGTGGAGAGAGGAGAAAGACACCATGGTTTAGGACTCAAGAAAACACGGCCATGGTAGCTGGCCAATAAAAATAAAGAGTGCACTAGTAACTATATTGATGAAGATGAAGTCTTTCCTCAGTCCTGGATAACACAGAAATTCCACCTACCCAAACCTTTTTATATATGCATAGCTCATAGAAGAGGGAAGCACTAATAATAACTTGGATTGTGTTTCCTTGTTACCTGTAATATTAAGTCTTGTATGTTTAAATGTAAAAAAGGTACAGCCTATAAAGACATACTTAAAACACATTATGATATATTAGAAGCTGTTCAAAACATTGTTAATTAGATGCTTTTCCCTAGGAACAACACTGGAACTGTGTGACCACCAGCCACAGTTCTAAGACCACAAGTTAACTGTGTCTGTTTCATGCTGCAGATAGGCTTTTTGGCTTTACCTCTGTTACTTCAGGACAGTGTTTGCTTATAATTCCCTACCCTTTCTAGGAATTATCATGTGGTCCATCTTTGTTCTGTACAGAGCTGACAAATTTCCATGAAAATTCAACAGGTATACAGGTTTTGTAGGTTGTACACAACCTGGAGTTGTGTATCTTTTGAAGTTGTCATTCTTGTTCACTTTTATAGTAGTATTAAGTTGGAAAATTAATTCTTGGGGGCTGGAGTGATGGCTCACTGGTTAAGAGCACTAATTATTCTTCCAGAGGTCCTCAGTTCAATTCCCAGAAACCACATGGTGCCTAACAACCATCTGTAATGAGATCCATTGCCCTCTTCTGGATTGTTTGAAGACAGCTACAGTGTACTCATGTAAGTAAAATAAATAAATATACATTTTTTTTATCTTAAAATTTTTATTTAAAAATCTCTGCAGCTTAAGTTTTTTCCAATTTTTATTAGGTATTTACTTCATTTACATTTTAAATGCTATCCCCAAAGTCTCCTATACCCACCACCCCTCCCCCCGCTCCCTTACCCACCCACTNCCACTTCTTGGCCCTAGTTTTCCCCTGTACTGGGGCATATAAAGTTTGCAAGCCCAAGGGGCCTCTCTTCCCAATGATGGCCAGCACAAAACAGGCCTCAACAAATACATAAATATATTTTTTTTTAAAAAAAGAAAATGTATTCCCAGTATAACAACCAGCAATAAAGTGCCCATTCCAGGTCTGTAGCATTATGTTGTCAGAATGCTACAATATTTTTATCCATTCTTTTGTTGAGGAATTTACTAAGTATCTGGTTGTAGCTTTTCAACATTCTAGTAAGTGTCTTTTGTTACATAATTTTAAAATTTACTAAGCATATATTTAGGAATAAAATTTCTAGCTCTGCAGTAAGCTTTTGCTGTGGTTTAGCCAGTACCTTTTTAGATAATAACAGGCTTGATAAATTTCTCATCCTTTCAGGTGTCACTTAGAAATTAAACTAATGAATGTCCAATGTGAGAATCATTGATTTCTTATTTTAGCTTTTCTTAGCTTATGAAGAATTAGGATTTATTATGGCATTTTTCTGAAGAAAATTGTGTTTTATTGTTTCTTTCTCATCCTACCTCCTTCCCTTGTTCTTTTCAGCAGCAGCAGCCTCTGCTTCACTCTTAGTCTTGCTCACACTCCATGCTGCCAAATGGAAACTAAGGTGTTCTTCAGGGAATGGGGCATACTTCCACAAATTCCATTTTAAAATGGCTTGATCAAGAAGTCTTTCCCCGGGTTAACCCTTAGGTGGAGTGTGGCATGCTGTTAGCTAATGCACTTCTTTTTCTTGCCCTGTTTCCTTGTTCCTTTGCAAGCTCTCTTGCTCAATTGTGCATATGACCCAAAAATAAAAGATACTCTCCTGAGAGTTTTGTTTTATAAAACAAGTGAATTCTCCTGAAACGCTCAAAATTTAAACTTAGTACCCAGGGCACATGTTATTGAGACTCCTTACAGTGGATCTTCATAGACTTACACTTGTACTAAAAATTACTGACCCTTTGTTGTTAGTATATTAAAAATTATTATTCACATGCAAATGAAGCTTAGTTATGATACTGTAGTGGCATATGGGTGAATGTTTAATTATTAGTTGATTGATATTTATTTTTAAATGTGATCAATTTACCAATAAGCATTAGTTAACAATATTTATTTCAAACTGTTGGGTCTAGGAAATATTAATATATATTTTTACAACAAAATTCTCGTGTGCAGTATTTTGTGCTCTGCAAACCCTTACCTTTGTGGTAGTCAGTGGGCACCTTGTATTTCAGTGATAATCGGCAGCTCCCTGCAGCTAGCACAGCAGCCTATGCCTAATCAAGGCCAATCACAGGTAGGACCGTTTGCCTATAATTAGACTAGATCTCTCTTCTGTGATTCATTATTCTACTTTGCATTTAGAACTGACAAACTCATCCTGAGTTCTTCCATAAGCCGTATCAGAGTTGTGAAGCAAATGAAAACTGTTAGCAACAATAATAACCAGCCAGGAAAGAGAAAAGAATGGTGTCTGGTGTTCCTCCATTCCCAAACTGCAAACTGCAAAGCAGATGAAGGCAGCCAGTCCTGGCTCCCCGCACTGTTAACCCTAACCTTCATCCTCTCTACTCCCAAAGGAGAGCTGCTTGACAGTTAAACCTCATGAACATTGCTGGACTTTCCTACGAAAATGTTTTCAGTCCTAGTTTTTCTTTCAGTTTCAAAGGATGCAATATTGTATTCATGAAAATCATGTTTGGATTTAGCTGGCTGGTCTCCTGTCACTTTTCACGTATGAAGTGTATCAATTTCTCAGCTCCCAATGGAAGTGAAACAAATATGTATCTATGCTCATTGTCAATTCAACATGGGAAAGCAATTGTAGTAGAAAGAAAAAGGGTATCTGATTGTTTGCTGAAATCAGCTTTTACTACATATTAATTACAGTCTCAAATAATGACATACCATAGATGCTGAACAACCATGGTTTCAACTACACAGATAAATGAAGGATCGGCATCTACATTGACACTCTTAGTAATAATTCCTAACACCTGTCTTAGGAATTCAGAAGGCTAGGATATTCTCCAAGCAAACTGTGATGTGTAGTATCTTTGGCTGAATGTCTAATACTCTTCATTTTTACAAGATCCTGTTGATGCACTATTACAAGACAGGGGACCACACCCTGAATAGCAAGGCTCTAAAGGTGTGTTCAGTCTGCTCTTTTGTTCAGAAGTTTCTAGCAGCCACATTATTAAACTGAAAAATGAAAGTAATTTAATATCTTTTTTTAAAACCATATATCTAAAATACTATTTTAGCATGGAAAGTTATGTAAATGTTTATATAAAGAGCATATGTGTGTATAAGTTTGTACTTTTTATGCTGTACCTTCAAAACCTAGTGTGTATATAATACTTAAAACTCACCTGAATTTGAACTTGAATGTCTCAGTATATCTCTAAGCTGATTGCCTTTTGGTGATATGCATCAAGTGGGTGGTTTTTACTTTGAACTTCAAGATAAGCCATGACTCCTGATACAGGTATCCATTTGCTACTTATTCCAGTGAGTACACCAAACTGCATTACATAGTGAAATTTTATGTATAGCTAATTCTTCCAAGTTAACTGTGAAAAGCTCTTTAATGGATGTGAAAAGTAAAAATAACTGATCACTAGTAGTTTTTGACATTACTATGTAGGAGAAGTTAAATACTTAGATTTCTAAATTGTGTGAAGCCCACATAGGAATCAGATCAGATATACTCTTATGGGAAGCAGTAGACAGGTGGATGGAGAAAGGGTCTAAAAATTGGATAAGAAAGACACTGAGATTTCCCAGCGTAGCTATGGGAGGTAGACTGGGAGGAGAAGCTTCTGAGGATGACTACGTATTTGGGAATGGAAAACAGCCATCTTGGGCTGTGTAACATCACTGAGACCACAATTAAAATGACTTATTTGATTCTGACCTTGAAAAAGAGACACGCTAGAACATACCTTTGAAGTTTACATGTAAATCAGTATGTCTAAACTCAGTGACTAGAATTAGATTCACATTTTGTCATCTGACATTTGTAAACCAGTCTTTTGACTCCTTTCTCCTTAGCCCAAGCGAAGTATAGGACCAGTCAGGCTCACTGTGTGTCACTGTTATGTAGTATACCTATAGAATTAAAAGTCATTGATTTACAATAGTTTAAATGACATTTTATTTATTATTGATGAATGAGTAATCTTTGGACGTAAAAATAAATTCCAAAGTTAGAGAATTCCATTTGAGTTATCTTCCATAATTTATTTATATTCCCTTAATATATGAGTGGGCTTGTTCATATAGAATAAATACAGCAGTCTTTACCATTTTGAGGTTTTTTCATTAGAAATAATTTTAAGACTGCTTTATGTTAAGTTGCTTCTAATTTTATTCTCCTTTAAAGGAATGTTTCACATTATATATATGTCTGTGCTTGTATGATGGTAAGGATACAATACTTGCATTTACCATAATACAATTTAATTAACTACAGAATTTAATACATATATTTTAATTTATGTCCATACCTAATTTTATTTGGTATACACATTCATAAATAGTCTTTTCCCCTTTATTAAATTCACTCTGAAGTTACTCATATTTTCCAGAATTCATGAATCATTAACTATGTAAACATGTAATTAGGGACCAGGAAATAAAATTCAAGATAAGACCTCCCTAAAATTGATATTCTATTCAATTATGACATCAGACAAATTGAACACCTTTTGTCTGTTTTTTTCCCTGTGTACCATTGAGAAATAATTCTTCAAGAAGTTGCTAAATATGTTATAAGTTTACTATCAAAATCCACCAGACCCTCAAGGTATACAGTCTGTTTCATACACTAAATGACTAAGCTGGATTTGGGAATCTTGGCTTAGTTCTTATTTTTACTGAGAATGATTTATAGAAAAGAAGAAATAAACAAAATCAGAAACTAAATGAACTGTGTAGTGTCCCTGCTGACCATGTCCCTGCTAGCCAAGATGCTGCCCTTGGCATGACAGCTCCACTTTTATTTTTTTTCAAAACCTATTTTTTATTAACTAATTTCTTCATTTACATTTCAAATGCTATCCCCAAAGTCCCCTATGACTACCCCTGCCCTGCTCCCCAACCTACCCACTACTTCTTCCTGGCCCTGATATTCTCCTGTACTGGGGCATATAATCTTCACAAGACCAAGGGCCTCTCCTCCCAGTGATGGCCAACTAGGCCACCATCTGCTACATATGAAGCTAGAGAAACAAGCTCTGGGGGGTACTGGTTAGTTCATATTGATGTTCCTCCTACAGATTTGCAGAACCATTCAGCTCTTTGGGTACTTTCTCTAGCTCCTCCACCGTGGGCCCTGTGTTCCATCCAATAGATGACTGTGAGCATCCACTTCTGTGTTTGCCAGGCAGTGGTATAGCCTCACAAGAGATAGCTATATCAGGTCCTGTCAGCAAAATCTTTTTTTTTTTTCATATAATCTACCATTTTATTACCTATTGCTTTTCTTAACTTATTTTATTAGATATTTTCTTCATTTACATTTCAAATGCTATCCCGAACGTCCCCTATACCCTCCCGCCACCCTGCTCCCCTGCCCACCAACTCCCACTTCTTGGCTCTGGCATTCCCCGGTATGGGGCATATAAAGTTTGAAAGACCAAGGGGCATCTCTTCCCAACAATGGCTGACTAGGCCATCTTCTGCTATATATGCAGCTAGAGACATGAGCTATGGGGGTACTGATTGATTCATATTGTTGTTCCACCTATAGGGTTGCAGACCCCTTCAGTTCCTCCTTCAGAGGAGTTTCTCTAGCTCCTCCATTGGGGTCTCTGTGTTCTATCCTATAGATCACTGTGGGTATCCACTTCTATATTTGCCAGGCATTGGCGAAGCCTCACAGAGATAGCTATATCAGTGTTCTTAGAGCAAGATCTTGCTGGCATATGCAATAGTGTCTGCGTTTGGTGGCTGATTATGGGATGGACCCCCAGGTGGGGCA
>NC_034604.1:12215211-12233686 GCF_900095145.1 Mus pahari | reverse complement strand
CTTCTATTTCCTTACGGGAAATGGGACTGTTAAGATCATTAATCTTATCCTGATTTAACTTTGGTACCTGGTATCTGTCTAGGAAGTTGTACATTTTATCCAGGTTTTCCAGTTTTTTTCTGTCAGCAAGATCTTGCTGGCATATGCAATAGTGTCTGGGTTTGGTGGTGGTTTATGGGATGGTTCCCTGGGTGGGGCAGTCTCTGAATGGTCCTTCCTTCTGTCTCAGCTCAAACTTTTTCTCTGTAACTCCTTCCATGGGTATTTTGTTCCACATTCTAAAGAGGAACAAAGTATCCACAAATTAGTCTTCCTTATTCTTGAGTTTCATGGGTTTTGCAAATTGTATCTTGGGTATTCTAAGATTCTGGGCTAATATTCACTTATCATTGAGTGCATATCATGTGTGTTCTTTTGTGATTAGGTTACCTCACTCAGGATGATATCCTCCAGATCCACCCATTTGGCTAAGAATTTCATAAATTCAGTGTTTTTAATAGCTGAGTAGTACTCCATTGTGTAAATGTACCACAGTTTCTGTATCCATTCTTCTGTTGAGGGACATCTGGNTTCTTTCCAGCTTCTGGGTATTATAAATAAGGCTGCTATGAACATAGTGGAGCATGTGTCCTTATCAACAGTTGGAAGATCTTCTGGGTATATGCCCAGGAGAGGTATTGCTGGATCTTCTGGTAGAACTACGTCCAATTATCTGAGAACCTGCCAGACTGATTTCCATAGTGGTTGTACCAGCTTGCAATCTCACTAGCAATGGAGGAGTGTTCATTTTTCACCAAATCCTGCCAGCATCTGCTGTCACCTCGATTTTTGATCTTAACCATTCTGACTGATGTGAGGTTGAATCTCAAGGTTGTTTTGATTTGCATTTCCCTGATGATTAAGAATGTTAAAATTTTTTTCATGTGTTTCTCAGCCATTTGCTATTCCTCAGTTGAGAATTCTTTGTTCAACTTTGTACCCCATTTTTTAATGGGGTTATTTGAATCTCTGGAGTCCAGCTTCTTGAGTTTTTTGTATATATTGGATATTAGTCCCCTTTCTGATTTAGGATTGGTAAAGATCCTTTCCCAATCTGTTGGTGGCCTTTTTGTCTAACTGACCGTGTCTTTTTCCTTACAGAAGTTTTGCAATTTTATGAGGTCCCATTTGTCAATTCTCGATCTTACAGCACAAGCCTCTCCACTTCTATTCAGGAATGTTCCCCCTGTGCCCATATCTTCGATGCTTTCCCCCACTTTCTTCTCTATACGTTTCAATGTCTCTGTTTTTATGTGGAGTTCCTTGATCCACTTAGACTTGAGCTTTGTACAAGGAGATAAGAATGGATTAATTCTCATTCTTTTATATGACAACCGCCAGTGGTGCCAGCACCATTTGCTGAAAATGCTGTCTTTTTCCCACTGGATGGTCTGTTGCTGTACAAGTACCATGTAATTTTTATCATAATTTCTCTGTAGTTCTGCTTGAGGTCAGGCATGTTGATTGCACCAGAGAAGTTCTTTATTGTTGAGAATAGTTTTTGCTATCCTAGGTTTTTTGTTATTCCAGATGAATTTGCAAATTGCCCTTTCTAACTCAGTGAAGAATTGAGTTGGAATTTTGATGTGAATTGCATTGAATCTTTGGTTGCTTTCGGCAAGATAGCCATTTTTACTATATTAATCCTGCCAATCCATGAGCATGGGAGATCTTTCCATCTTTTGAGATCATCTTCAATTTCTTTCTTCAGATACTTGAAATTCTTGTCATACAGATCTTTCACTTCCTTAGTTTGAGTCACACCAAGGTATTTTATATTTTTTGTGACTATTGTGAAGGGTGTTGTTTCCCTAATTTCTTTCTCATCCTGTTTATCCTTTGTGTAGAGAAAGGCCATTGATTTGTTTGAGTTAATTTTTTTATCCGGCTACCACACTGAAGCTGTTTATCAGGTTTAGGAGTTATATTTTAACTTCTTTCTTTCCAATTTGTATCCCCGTGATCTCCGTTTTTTGTCTAGTTGCTCTGGCTAGGACTTTAAGTACTATATTGAATAGGTAGGGAGACAGTGACAGCTCCACTTTTAAAGGTAAGATGGTTTAGTAGACTCTAGTCAATATCTGGATCACACATCTTTCTGCTCAGGGATATCATACCAACTTCTTTTGCTTTGTGTGAAAACATCAAGAAGACATTTTAAATGCTCTTTTACTCGTGTCATTCACTCTTTGCCACGAGTGCTCCATCCAACATATAGGTGAATGCCATAATTACTTCTCTGTTTGTGAGTCCTGTTCACATGGTCTATAAAAATTACTTTTCAGCCAAGGTCTGCTGCATGGCTGCCCTTGAGAACTCTAAGGTCATGTAGTATTTACAGAATTGTGTTCCTTTCTTAGCTTTGGTGGTGGCTTAATGGGTTGTTTTAGAAGTTCATTTTCCTCTAACCTAAAGTATACATTACTAAATGATCTCCTTCTAATTACTTTGTTGCTATGTCCATTACATACCATAATTTCTCTCTGTGCACCATTTGTTAGCTGGGGAAAATGAGCATGCCCTAGTCCTACCTCTGAGTGCTAGGATTGGCTCGGTCACCTAAAATTCACTAATGAAGGAAAGCTACTGTGCATCTGGAACCCTGATAAAACAAAGCAGAAAAACTAATAACCTGACAGTTATAAAGAGAGAGAATGGTCACATTTTAAGTTGAGACTGTTACCAACGTAGTCAGAGTCAAACAGCTCCAAGGAGATTTTTCTTAAGAAGAGAGTCCTTGTCTCTATCATTGCAATAAACCTTATCATTATGTTAACCTGGCCATAACAGTTATAGCTTTGATAAATTACTTTTGATAAAGATAAAAGCAACTTACACTAGGCTGTCTTAAATCTGCATTGCATGAAATATCTTGTTGTTTTACTTTGGTCCTATCATTTAAAATTTTTAATTACATGTTGATACTGTACTTTTATTTATATTTCCAATTTATACTTATATTACATATTTATTCTTATATATTATATTACATATTATATATAAATAGTATATATGTATACTTATATTCCCAATGAGCATACATTATTGTACAAAACAATGGTTTTCCTAAAAATATACAATATACATTGTTCATATTCACATGTTCCATTACCCTTTATTTTCTTTGCTTGCATGTTTGTTTGTTTTGAGACAGAGTGTTACTATGCTGTACAGGCTCTTCTGCAACTCACTATGTAGACCAGGTTGGCCTGGAGCTCACAGATATGCTCCTGCTTCTGCCTAACAAGTGCTGGGGTTAAAGGCGTGAATTACCTGTCTTTCATTACCCCATTCTAATTCCTTATATTCTCTCTGTTTTTCCTTCCTACATTTCCAATGTCTTTCTCTCTATTTTCACGTGTTTCTCTTCCTGAATCTCATACATAAGAGTAAACTGGAGATCCTTGACTGCGTGCATTTGGATAATTCTCCTTAACATGATGATGTTTTACTTCAAACAACATAGCTTGCCTCTTCTTTAAGACTGGATGAAGTCCAATGTGTATACTTTCCACTTTTTTTCTACTCACTCAAGCATCTTTTGGAAGCCTTGGCTAAGCATTTATCATGAACCTTGTTCTGATTTTGTCCCGAGCAGGCAGTTTATATTGCTACACAGAAGTGGATTAAGGTTCTCTCCCCAGATTCTATTGCATAGGTACTGTACTTCGTGCACTTAGCTTTCTTCCCACTCTACCTGACTGGGAAAGATTCCCCATGTAGTTTTAATTTGCATTTTCCTGCTAGTGAAGTGTGTACATGTATCTACGGAGAATTAATACTTCTTTGGAGAAGAACATCTCCTTTAGTTCTCTTATCTATTTTCTGATTAAAATGTATAGAATTTGGGTGGTTGCATACTTAAATCTTTTACACATTCTGTATACTAACATCTTGCCAGGTAATTTTCTCTGCTGTTGTAAGTTCTCTCTTGTTTATTTTTCTGGACTAAAGCAGAGAACCCAGGAATCAAATTGCATAGCTACCGACAGTTGACTTTTGGAAATGTGTCCAAACTATACACTGGAACAAAGATAACTTCTTCATCAGTGGTGGGAGAAATGCTAGATGTCCACATGTAGAAGAATGAAACTAGATTCCTATGTGTCGTGTGTCAACGCAAATAAAACAACCATGATGTTGATGTAAGACTTGGAATTTTGGAACTACTGATGGAAAGCACTGGAAAACACTTCAAGGTGCAGGCAGAGGTAAGGAGTTTCTAAATTAATTAATCTCTTCAGAAATAATAGTAAGAATAGACTAATTTGACTAAGTAAAATTATAATGTTTCTGTTCCCTTATGTGTGTTTCCTTCTAAATAAAAACAAACAAAATCAACATCAGCACCTATATTTCCTGTACCACCACTATAAATACATAACTAAATATTTATAAAGAAAGATAAATAGTCTGCACTGGAAATGTGAAAGATTTGGCTAAAATATTAGTATTTCTTTCATCTATGTGATTACACAGATTTTTTTTTTCTGCCTGTAAGTTTGTAAAATAGGCATGAGCCCTGGTGGATGGAGCACTCCATTCCTCCCTGGGAATCTATGCTCAGAACATTCTGTACCTGACAGTCCATCACACTTTTAAAATCCTATTCTACTTTATTCACTGCTCCCTAACTGGCTCATCTTTGAAGACCTAGCTGTTTCTCCCTGCCGGTTATACTGCATGTCAGTGTCACATACCCTGTCCCACCTTATGCTGCTTAGCTCCATTTCTCTGCATACCTACCTACGCTATAATGCCACAGGTTCAGTCAGTCCCATCTCCATCACTGACACTGTCACCATCAACATCACTGTCGACATCACATCATTATTTAAGGAGTAAATGCAATTATTTACCCAGGAGGGCATTGATCTAAAGTCTGATGCTTAGACAGGATGAGCATCAAGGTTAGCCGGAACAAAACAAGAGAAAGTAAAAGCAATTTTAGAGGTCATGGGCAAAGAAGTAGATAAGCAGGAGCACCCAGTGTTGCAGTAAGAGCCACAGAAGTCCATGTAACAGGTCCTCAGGGACAAAAAAGAATATTGATACACAGACTACTAGTTTGAACACTGATTTGTTAGTGAGAGATTATAATTTCCATTGGTTTTGTCATATGTAAACATTGTAGTCAGTGATGGAACAATGAGGAAAGGTGTTAAACGTCTGTTATCTTAATTTCAAGACACAGGAAGGATGATTAGAATGAAATAAGTAAGGATCATTATTGATTCCAATAAAGTGGTCATGGTTAACCTTTGCAATGAAAGGAGAGTCAGAACTGTGTATATGATAATGTAAAGGAATATGTTTTAAAGTTGTCATAAAATAGGTAAGGTCACAATATGGGTGTAATTTTTAAAAGCACAGAAAGAGAAAGAGTGTGGAGGTACAGTATGTGAAGTCAGAGATTTACAGGAGGCAGAGACACATAGTGATTTCCAATGACTATGTCACTGAGGCAGAAGGCCTCAAAAGCCTTGTGCAGAGCTCCCTCCTAAAGCACGAGTACTCTGAGCTGCCGATCTGAATGGAAATGAGTGGGAAGGGCTCAGGTTGGCTGACTGCAGAATAAGCTACAGAGTTAAGTAGGAGTGAGTAAGAGCAATGGTAAGAACACAAAGGACAGTCTGAGGCTGAGAACAGCCTCATGAACAGCAATGCTCAAATTAAGTGGGATGATTCTAACAGATGACCCAATAAGGCAGAGTCTCTAATTTCGTTGAGCAATAAGAACTCACAGTGGCTCACTGAGTTGGAAGTTAATCATTGAAAGCACATCCAAAGTTCCTTTTATAACTTTAAGTGCTGCCTCCAGACAGCATTTAAACAAATGGTAGCTTAGAGATAGATGAACATAATTTTAACATTCAACTAGAAATCTATACTTAGTTTTTAGAGAAATGTAATAGGACTGAGGATCTCAATGAATACATAATATCATGATGTCCAAATACAATGTAGATACAAACAATTTGGAGTCTTTAGCACTTAATTATTGTTGGATTTTTATTATCTAAAACATCATGATTTAATTTCATTAAACTATAAATCTGGTAATAATTATTACATACATAATCACTCATGTCAGTTTGCATTTGCTGATTATGCCACAGTAAATAGAAAGCATTGAGATATTAAGATGGACACACTGGAAAGGTTGCTTTTCAACAGACAACATGGTGAGGAAAAGTAGATGAAGACAAAAAACATAATATAGGCAAATTACAAAGATTATAGGAAGACCTCGAAACCAGCAGACCTAGCATTGCATGGACCTAGGAACAGTGTTCGAACTAGTAGTCTGTGTATCAATATTCTTTTTTGTCCCTGAGGACCTGTTACATGGACTTCTGTGGCTCTTACTGCAACATTGGGTGCTCCAGCTTATCTACTTCTTTGCCCATGGCCTCTAAAATTGCTTTTACTTTCTCTTCTTTTGTTCCGGCTAACCTTGATGCTCATCCTGTCTAAGCATCAGACTTTAGATCAATGCCCTCCTTGGTAAATCATTGCATTTATTCCTTAAATTTCAATGATCACTGTGATAGTTAGCTTTAGTTGTCAACTTGACACAACCTAGAACTACATGCAAAAAAGAGTCTCAGTGCGGGAGGGACTGTCTACACTCAGTTGGTCTCTGGCATATCTGTATGTGTCGGGGAGGGGCATTATTTTAATTAATTTTATTGATGTAGAAAAACCAAGGACATTATGGGTGTCACACTTACTTAGTCCTAAAGTGTGGAAGAATGGAAGAATGAAGCTGAGCAGAAGCAAGCAAGAGAGCATAAGTTCATCTATTTCTCTCTGCTCTTGACCAGATGCGATGTAAGTGGCTGTGGGAAGTTTCTACCTTGATTTGCCATGATCAATAATTAAAGTAAACTCTTTTCCAGTAAGTTTATTTTTCTCAAGGTATTTTATCACAGTAAAAGTGAAAGTAGGAAATCACATTTCTTGTAATAATTTCTATATTTTCAGTTCAAATTTCAATCTCACATTCTTTTAAATTAACTCCTAAATTTACATAGCACTTTCTGTTTTAAACAGTGTATTACATTTACATATCTATGTTTAATTGACAAAAAGAAACCCAATATATTTCATATAGTGTTGTTCTTCATAAATTTAATTTGGCTCCCATTTTGACTCAAGCTTGTGTGTATTCTTACAATCTTTTATGTACATCTGAGTTTTATTTTTCCTTCAATTGTTCCTCACACAAATTAAGAAGACTCCAATAAGTGTATGGTCTAACTAACTATGCAACTAATGCCTTCTTTCATCCAAGGTGTGGTAAGTGATGTCATTTTTATCATTGCCTACAGCAGGTATCCAAGACTGCATTTTTATTGTTTGGATAATACACCACAGCCCTAAGCATTTTGAGGAGGAAGGGGTTTATTTTAGCTCAGAGGTTATACAGTTCACCATCCAGGGAGATAAATGGAGGAATATAAGCAAGACCTTAGAGACAGGAACTGAAGAAGAGAGCGTTTGGGATTGCTACTTACTGGCTTGCTGTTCTGGCTTATGCAGTCAGTTTTCTTAAACCCCGCAGGCCTACCTGCCTAGGCATGGTGTATCCCACTGCAGGCTGGATCTTCCTGCATCAACTAGGAATAAAAGAATAACCCTAAAGTCAGTCTAGCGGAGAAAGCTCTTTACTTGAGGTTTCCTCTTCTCAATTGTGTCTAGGTTTTAGGCAAGTTGTCAATAAAAAGAAACCAACATGTCAGGTGACACCGAAATGAACAGAACCATTCTTCTTTAAAGAAAAATAATGCTATTATTTTAATTATTACCCCCAAATCTTTATTAATCTCTAAAGATGGATTCAATTTCACTAGAAAACCCTTTCTTCAAGATTGCCGTTTGTCGTGTGATATATTAATGAGCTGTGGGTTGTGTTTGGTAGAGAGAAGCATACTCATTGTTCATGTCAGGGTGAGAGGAGCAATACAGTAGTGGCATCAATATTTCTGTAGTGATTAAGTGAAAGGCCACGCAGGGAACTTTGCAGTTTTGTGCTTAAACTTCACAGTTCTCTACGAAAATAGACATTACTATTCCTGTCTTGTAAGGAAGTTAAGATCTAGAAATCAGCTTCCACGGATCCCTGACATCAACTACATGACAAAGCTAAGGTTTGATTTTATATCAATATATTTCTAAAACCTATATTCCTAATCATTGTGTAAGAAAGAATAAAGCTTTATGGTCCCTGGGGGTCTTTCATTTCTGCTTTGTTATTATTGAGCTCTGTGCTTTGGAACTGATCCAGATCTCAGCAGACTCTAATGTATGCACACCCATACATACAACATGGGTGTGCACAAAGGTTGCTTATCACTCCAAACACCTTCAGTTTTATTGTATCCCAATGGCCATTCATCAGCCGAATGAGTCAAACTTGAACTTCAGGACAATATTTAGAGCATCCATGCTTTACAGGACAAGCTACTCTGTATTCTGATTATAGAAGGAGAAAGTTCTATGTTGTCATTGTTTAAGTCCCTCGGGATTTTCATGTATAAAAATAGCATCTTCAGGCAAACAATAGTAAATAACGTACACATTCAGTTGGACATGCCTGAAAATTGGTCATGGGTCACCTACTTGGGTATCAAGTACTTCCCTAGTTACTGGTGCACTAGCTTTCCTACATGCATCCTGGAGATGCTCTCTCAGTTTTAGCAAGATGACTGCTACCATATCTGCAAAATAAGCAAATAAGTCTAGTCGGCTGTTATGACATCTTGTTTGGGGGCATGGCCTCTTGAAAACCTGGCGTAATTTTTCTCATTTAATGGAGAAGAATCATTTTCTGCCTTCCTGGCTCACCATCTGCATATAAGGATATGTTTGCTGTCCTTAGGTGTTTTAATAATGATGTATTCCCCCACCAAAAAATGATTAAAATTTTTAAAAGCTTGAAAATGTGTCAGCAAACAAGTTTATTCCTACAAAACACATTGAAATATTTTGAAGAAAAGTAATTTTGTAGCTGGATATTTCATTTATCTTTCCTCAAAATATGCCTGTTAACATTATTTATAATAGAGATGAAATTCGTCTCTGCTTTCTAGATGTGATTTATTTTACTTTTATTTTTGTTACTGATAGAGAAGCACAAAATATTTGCTCTGTACAACAAATAGTATAAAACTATTATTATTATTTTATGAAGTATAAAATTATTAAACATTCATACTGTAGCTTTGAAAGCAATGTACAATGGCTAGTTAAATTGTTTTAAATACATTATCAAACTAAAAAAAATTAGAAAACCAAATAGTTGTATAAATAATTTTGTGCATATATGTGTGTTGTGTGTGTGTCTGGTGGAAATGAGCATGTATTATACATGTGCATCTGTTTGTTTTTGTGTATGAGAATGCAGTTGTACTCAAACAAAAAGCAGAGGCCAACCTCATTATTAGCTTTTCAGAATTCTCCTTCCTCCATCTCTCATCTCTATATAGCCTAACTACCACAGCAGACTCCATGTAGATTGACAGAATTCAAATTCAGGTTCATTCATATTTCGCCAGCAAGCACTTTAGCCACTAAGTGATCTTTATGGTCCGGAAAGTGAACAGTTCTAGAGAGGAGTCCTATGACCTCTGTAAGACCCAGGTGGAATGGAATAAGGAGAAGAAGGTGAAATTACAAAAGATTTACAATTTTTGACTAACCTTGTATCAGTTTGGCATAAGAGAGTAGACTTCAAAAGAGTTGTCATATCTTGGTTAATTTTTGTTGCATAGTTTGAAAATAGTAAATGCATTTGTCTGAAGAATCTGGAGGATGGCAGTTACAACTTCTTAGAGTCTGATTAGTATCTTCTCATTGCTTACTAACATAGTGGAGGCCATGGCATGCCATTATAGGACCAGATTGCCAGCTCATAACTGCTACCAGTCTTATCATGGACACCCAACTCTGATAATATAGATTCATCACCATCTCCTGTAAGTTGCTTTTTCATGACACACAAAATTGGAAATTAAGTTCCAGTATATGATACTTGAAATATGTATTGAATGTCTGGTACCCAAATTCATCTTCCTCACTACTATTCTGAGCTATGAAACCCACTCAGGCTGCAATTGGGTAACCAAAGATTGGAGACATTGCATAGACCTGCTGCTGAATGAGCTGCTCAAAAGAGAGAAGAAGTCTTATGTGGTTCAGAATGTGCTCCTTGTAGAGAGTGGCAGCTCCTATCTCAGTTCGAATTTTGTATCCTTTTGCTGAAATTTACTTTGAATCATACCCACATGTATGACTTATTGTCCCCCAGAGATTTCTGACAGAGTTCAAGTAAAGACATAATAGCTTTCTAAGACTGCCAAAGCCAAGTACCATATGCTGGTAAATAAAATTTATTTATTTATTTATTTATTTATTTATTTATTTATTTATTTATTTATCTATCTATCTATTTGCAATTGTGCAGGCTATAATTCAACATCAAGATCATGCTGGCAAATAAAATTTATTTATTTATTTATTTATTTATTTGCAATCGTGCAGGCTATGATTCCCACATCAAGATCATACCATGACTGGTGTCGTGGGTGCACTCTTTCATTAGCCTGCAAATGGCCATCCTCATATGACCTTTCTCAGTGTTTGTAGAAACTGTTTGCTTCCTGCTGTCTCTTTCTTTTTTCTTCTTAGAACTCTTGTCTTATAAAATCAGGGTCTCACTCTTAAGACTTCATCGGGCTTTATCTATCAAAACAAAGTTCCCTCTTCCAAACATAGTCGCTTTGGAGGTGGGAGTCTGAACATAAGGTCTAGAATGACAAGAGATCAGATCATGATAGCTGGAGTCTCCCTTCACATTGTCTCTTTCTGGGAGCTCTTCATTTCTGCTTTGTCACTTTTGAAAAATTTCAACACTAAAATTCTGACTTTTCTACAAAAGCTCCACTTCCCCAAATCATGCTCTCATTATAGTCCTCAATAGGGAAACACCAACGAAGGCAAGGAGAAGAACGCATACTAAATTTTAATTCTCACAGAAACCACTCTGGCTTTTCTGATCCTAAGAATGTTCACAATGTTTGTATAAAATTGCTGTTTGTAATTTCTTGTTTCAGCCCTAATTGATAACGTTTGTCACCTTTACCACCATTGGTTAACATGCTTGCAACCTGGTTAGTGCATAACATCCTTCATTCCTTTTGGCTATGAATTCTTTTCTGGCAAATTTATTATTATTGTTATTACTACTATTATTATTGTTGTTATTATTATTTTACTTATTCAATTTACATCCCACTCTGTCCCCTTCCAGTCACCCCTCCCACAGTTCTTCCCAAATGCCCCCTCACCTTCTCCTATGGGCAGGTAGGAGCCCAATGTGTATTCTGTCAACCTGGCACATCAAGCCTCTGTAAGGCTAGGTGTGTTTTCTCCCACTGAGGCCAGACAAGGAAGCCTAGCCAGAAGAAAATATCCCACCCAAGTACAGGCAATAGCTTTGGGGATAGACCTCACTCCAGTTGTCTGGGACCTGCATGAAGACCGTGCACAGCTGCTACATGTGTGTGTGGAGGCCTAGGTCTAGCCCATGTATATATAGTTTTTGGTTGGTGGTTCAGTATCTGAGACACTCAAGGTTCCCAAGTTAGTTGACTCTGTTAGCCTTCCTGTGGAGTTCCTATCCTCTTAGGGTCTGCAATTCTTCCTCCTGTTCTTCCATAAGTGTTTCTAAGCTCCATCCACTGGTGATGGGTGTCTGCTTCTGTCTGAGTCACCTGCTACATGCAGCTTCTCAGATGACAGCCATGCTAAACTCCCTTCTGCAAGGATAACAGAGTATCATTAATCATGTCAAGGATAGGTGCTTGTCCATAGGATGGGTCTACTCCTGCCCCCGTGCCAGAATTAATTGTAGACAAGATAAATTTTGGATTGAAAATTTTGTTGGTGAGTTGGCATTTCTATTGCTCCCCTGGGATTCCTGCCTGGGTACAGGGGGAGACCTCTTAGGTTCCATATTCCCAATGTAGTGAGCCACAGCTAAGGTCACCCCCATTGATTCTCAGACACCTCCCTTATCCCTGAGCTCTGCCCCATCCTGGAGATACTCCCCACTTCATCACCCCCATCAGTTGTAGATTTCCATTCATTTTCAAGGCCATCTAGCCATCTCTCCTGTCCTTTCCACACCTGATCCTGAATCCTTCTTTCCCCTACTCATCCCTCCACCCTTCTAGTTCCCTCCCTCTTCCTGCCTCATACGACTACTTTATTCCCATTTCTAAGTGAGATTCAACCATTCTTGCTCATTCAGTCCTTCTTGTTTAGCTTCTTTGGGTCTGTGGATTGTAACGTGATATCTGTATTTTATGGCTAATATCCACTTATCAATGCACACATACTATGCAAGTCCTTTTGCAGCTGGGTTACCTTACTCAAGATGATATTCTCAAGATGGTTCCATTTGCCTGTAAATTTCATGATGTCTTTGTTTTTAATAGCTGAATAGTATTCCACTGTGTACAAGAACCATATTTTCTTTATCCATTCTTCAGTTGAAGGGCATCTTGGTTGTCTCCAGTTTCTGGCTATTTAGAAGAAAGCTGCTATGAACATAGTTGAGTAAGTGTCTTTGTGGGATGGTGGAACATCTTTTGGGTATGCTCAGGAATGTTATAGCTGAATCTTGAGGTAGAATAATATATTACCACTTTTCTGAGAAACTGCCAAATTGATTTCCAAAGTAGTTGTACAAGTTTGCACTCCCAGCAGCAGTAGATGAGTGTTCTGTTTGCTCCACATTCTTGCCAGCATCTGCTATCAATTGAGCATTTGATCTTAGCCATTCTGACCTGTGTAAGATGGGATCTCAGTTGTTTGATTTGAGTTTGCATGATGATGAAGGACTTAGAACATTTCTTTAAGTGCTTCTCGGCCATTAGAAATTCCTCTATTGAGAATTCTCTGTTCAGCTCTGTGCCCCATTTTTTAATTGAGTTATTTGGGTTGTTTTGTTTAACTTCTTCAGTTCTTTAATATCATATATTAGCCCTCTGTCAGATCAAATGAAAGTGGGCAGAGAGGTGGCAGGAGAATGGAGATCCATCTGAGCTATCAGGCTGCTCAGGGCAGCTTTACATACTAAGGGGACCCAGCAAGAAAGAAAAATGGGTGAGGGAAGACAACTTTACCTGTATGGCTCAGGCTCAACACTTCTGATGATGATGAAAAGAGAGGTAGCTATAAAATGTAGGCTACATTCATAGCAGGCTGCTAGGGCAGTTACGCTTGTTCCAGAGGACTCAGTAAACAGGAAAGATGGATGCAGGTAGGGACGTTTACCTGTATAGTTCAGGATCCAGAAGTCTGCTGAAGATGTGCAGAGAGATGGAGGGAGAATGGAATTCTCCCTGGGATCAGTTTTCTATTCTTAATAAATAGTCATTTTACCACCCAGGGGATACTGGCACTATCTCATTAATATAAGAAATAGGTACATGTATCTGGTAACTAGAGCTATTGATAAGCATTGTTTAGTAGTATAACACCCGCATTCAGAACTAATATTAATGGAGACAATGAAAATCAATCTATGTCTATGGAATATACTAATACTCATTTTTATAAAAATATAATATTTTCAACTGTGGATTCTTTCTGGATTAATCTGTAGATTTTAAAAACAATGCCAAACTCTCCAGTTTTCTCTTAAGAAAAAAATCTAGACTGACTTACAACTCTACCTAGAACTAAAAAAAAAAAAATCTTCGTAAGATAAAAAAAAATAAAAAAAAATCAGACTGAAGGCTAAGAATGTCAGCTTTCAAAACCTACCACAATGCCATAAAGTGTCCTGGATGAAATATACTCTCTAAGTCTTCAGAATTTGAATTCTTGCTCCATACATGCTGGGTACTAGGGCAAGATTAGAAAATGTGACCTTGCTGGAAGAAATATGTCATTGGGAATGGGCTTTGAGATTTCTAAAGACTTCTAAACGCAGCTCTGTTATCTTCCTGCTTGAATTTGAGGGATGGGCTCTCAGTTATTGTTCTAGCCAACATGCCTGCTGCTTGCTGTCATGTTGCCCTGCCATTATAGTCCCCTTTCCTCCTATAACCTCTCCTTCTGTAAGTGGTCTTGGTTATGGTGGGTTTTTTTCCAATTTTTATTAGGTATTTACTTCATTTACATTTTAAATGCTATCCCCAAAGTCCCCTATACCCTTCCCCCCGCTGCTCACCTCCCCACCCGCTCCCCCTTCTTGGCCCTGGTGTACCCCTGTACTGGGGCATATAAAGTTTGCAAGACCAAGGGGCCTCTCTTCCCAATGATGGCTGACTAGGCCATCTTCTGCTACATATGCAGCTAGAGACAAGAGCTCTGGGGGTGCTGGTTAGTTCATATTGTTGTTGCACCTATAGGGTTGCAGCCTTATCTAGTTCCTGATTTTAGTGGGATTCCTTCCAGCTTCTCTCCATTTACTTTGATGTTGGCTACTGGTTTTCTATAGGTTGCTTTTATTATGTTTAGGTATGGGCCTTGAATTCCTGATCTTTCCAAGACATTTATCATGAATGGGTGTTGGACTTTGTCAAATGCTTTCTCAGCATCTAAAGAGATGATCATGTGTTTTTGTCTTTGAGTTTGTTTATGGTGTTTTATCACAGCAATAGAAAAGTAACTAAGGTGTGTTCTAACCATCAATTTAGGCAAATTGGTCAAAGAACCTGAACAGAAAATTCTGAAAGTAACCTATTTATACAGTCAATTCATTTTTGCCACTTCCCACTCATCACTACCATTAGAGAAAACCTAATAGGGTCTTTGAAATACATGCAGAGCTATGCCTTCATAGCTTTAGAATTGATAATAGATCCTTATACATTATTTTAAATACTTGTAATTTTTAAAACTTAATTTGTTTTAATTATTTTAAAAATCAATGTTTAATAAAAACCAAAACCAGGCAGGACATACTACATCGACATTAAATAGTTTACTCTTGAAAAGTCATTATAAGAAAGTAACAAGCACCTTATACAAATGGAGACAATATTTGCCTACTAGGCACAGAGAAGATTCTGGTATTAAACATAAATAAAAAAAAAATCCCTTTGCAGCTAGAGAGGTGGTTCAACATTTCCAGGCTTGCTGGGTAGTCATGAGGGTTGGAGTTTGGATTCTGGTACCCATTTAATAAGCTGGGCCTCTGGAAAATGCTTGTTCCTAAAGGATCAAACATCCTCTTCTGGCCTCTATGCACACACAGAAAAGTACATATATACAAACTCATGAACAAACTCTCATGTGTAAAAACACACAGATAAACATATCAAAATCATTTTAGGAAAGAATGAGTTATCCTGGGCATAGTGGTACACATACTAAATCTAGAATTTAGTAGGAAACGGTAAAAGGACTGCAAGTTTGAATCCATCCTCAGCTACAGAGTCATTCTCTCTCTCTCTCTCTCTCTCTCTCTCTCTCTCTCTCTCTCTCTCTCTCTGTGTGTGTGTGTGTGTGTGTGTGTGTGTGGGCATGCGTGTGTGTATGCATCTATGTCTCCATGTGTCCATGCCTGTTCAGTATATGTCTGTGTTGTTATTGTTGTTGTCATCTATGTGTCTCTATGCCTGTGTTTCTAAGCATATGATGTGAGCACTATTTATAATAGCCCAAAATTAATACAGCCCACATGTCCATCAATAATTATGGATGTTAGTGTTTATAACATATGGTATAGTATTTTTTATTTTTTATTGGATATTTTATTTACTTACATTTCAAGTGTTATCTCCTTTCCCAATCTCCCCACCCAAAACCCCTATCAGTGTAGTATTTTTAAGCCTCAAAAATTCATGGATCAATGCTCAAATTTATATGCTGATCAATTCTGAAAACCATGTACTAGTTGAAAGAAGACAAACACATCAGGATACACATTGTATGGTCCCATTTGTTTGAAATATATAGAGTAGATAAATGTATAGAAACAAGATGAATTGGTGGTTGCCAAAATTTGGGAGGAAAACAATGGATGGTGGAATAGTTAAAGGCTGAGGGATTTGAACGTTGAAGTAAAAGAGATGTTTGGGAAGAAGGGATAGAAATTTTAAAATATTTTGAGTTTACCAAATAACCCCAAATTGCTCAGTTTAAATTCACTCAGTATGTGAGTTTTGTCCAATATATACTACACATGCCCCAAATGATCTGACTCCTTGCAACCTTTTCTCAGTCTTTGAATCTAGGGATGGCCATAGCAGCTCTTTGTAACTAGGGCACATCTAAACCCAGGAACTCTTGATCCATTCCTTTCCTGACTTCTAGGGAGCTGGTACAGGTCTCTGCTTTAGTCAGCACCTAGTTAGCACACGTATGTGACTGGTGCCATGATTATTTACTCATGCTCTCTCTCATCTTACATCGCTTTTATTTTTTTTCTTTATATAATTTTTTTCCCATTTGACTTAAATTCTCAAATTCATGGTATAAAATGCTCACAAAGCTATCATTTTTTTCCTGAAAGTGCATATGTGTGTATGCGGAATGCATGTGCATAATCTATCTTAAATCAATTTATGACATATAAATACGTGAAAGCACACATGTATGTGTGATTTCCTCAGCAAATGGTTGCATGCTGTGTTTCCATAATTGCACTTTCCTTCTCTTGATATCCTCGTATTTGAGGTATAGCTTTTCTCAGCATCATGGAATTGGACTTTTTCCATCTTACAATTTAATTGGAGAGTTTAATCGATTTATATCATTGGGAATGAAGATTTTGGAGAAGCAGCTTCAGTTTTCAGCTTCAATTAGTTTTGTGTCCTTTAAAATTAGCTCCCAATTTGATTGATTTTTAATATTAAATACTTGCTTACCTCTACAGTACAGAAATATTCATTGTTAATATTAACTGGAGACATAGCAAAGACCTAAAGCCTTATTCCTTGTGAGCAAATAAATAAAATGTATTAGAAAACTACAATCACAGATACCTTGTCCTCTACAATAATCTAGAACATATTACACCCTCAGTGCTTACAATGTAAATAGGAAAAAAGCATCATTGAGTCATTAAATCTAATATACTTGGTATTTTATCTTCATTTGATCATTTGACTTAACTTCTTGACTCATTTAATTTATTTTGGTTCTAATTCCTTTAATTGTCTTTCTTCAGAGACAGAATCACACACACACACACACATACACACACACACACACACACACACACACTACATTTATATATTATGTTATGCAGCAGTTTTGTTAAGATAGAAAATTGTGTACTCTATAAACCACCACCATTCTAAAGAACACAAGGACAAACCATGGTTCTTACAATGCTAACAGTTAGCTAACTATCATTGCAGTCAATTTAGAATGTTTTATCACCTCAAAATAAAGACCTTTAGCTGTCAGCATTCCTTCGTTACAGTTGCCAAGCCTTTCATCCTACATCAATATTAATCTGATTTTATTCTGTACAGATGTAGCTTGTCTGCATGTTCTATGTGAGTTGATACGTGTGTAGCTCTCTGGTGGGATACTTTAGCTTACCATAGTGTTTATTGCAGTTTCCTTGAGCTAAGTTATATAGAGTTGTTTTAATGTTTGTAATTGTAGGTATCTAACACATTTTATTTATTTGCTGATCAAGGAATGAGGCATTAGGTCTTTGTGATGTTTCCAGCTATTATTAATAATGAATATTTCTATATTGGCTTACCTATTGGCAGATGAGATCAGCTCTTGAGAAAATGGTTAGATAGGAAATTTTGAGGACATGCAGTTTAACTTGCTGAGAATTACCAAACTACGTCCACCAAAGTCAGACCATTTCACATTCTTGCCACATTAATTTCTAAATATTCTTCTCAATCTTTGTTATTTTCCAGTTTTTCCTTCCCTTTTTTTCTTAATTATAGATAGACATCCAATTTGAAGTAGATTTCTCATTTACTATTTGTTTATTTGTTTACTTACAATTCTCCAGTGACTAACAGTGCTAACAGTTTTATTGGCTCTTAGGGTCCTTTCTCGTCTTCATTGAAGAAGTCCTTACACAAATTATTTTCTCAAGTTTATTTAGGTTATATGTCTCCTTGGTTTTCAGTGTGCATTTTTCTGCCACAGATTTTCTGATATAGAGTTTGCAATATTTTTCTTCACTTTCTTGGTATACTTATAACTTTATGATATTCTAAGTAATTAAAGCTTTTAATTTCAACTATATCAAATTCATATGAGTTTATATTTGTCTCATAGGAGTTTAGTTTGGAGCCTTGAGATGTCTTAGTGAATAAAGGCACTTGAAGTCAACCCTAAGGATCTGGATTGCATTTACAAAATCTACACAGTAGAAGGCAAAAACTGACTCCCATAGTCACCCAGATGCACACACACACACACACACACACACACA
>NC_034604.1:12191163-12214805 GCF_900095145.1 Mus pahari | reverse complement strand
TCTTTCTTTCTTTCTTTCTTTCTTTCTTTCTTTCTTTCTTTCTTTCTTTCTTTCTTTCTTCCTTCCTTCCTTCCTTCCTTCCTTCCTTCCTCCCTTCCTTCCTTCCTTCCTTCCTTTCTTTCTCGTTTGTTTTGTTGCTTTTTGTTTTGTTTTTTTTGTTTTTTGTTTTGCTTTGTTCTCTGCCATGTTTCCTAATTGTTCTCTGCTTCTTTTATACTCTGCAGTTAATGACTTAATCTGGGTCTTACATTTATATTCTCTATTATTTTTCATTATTTTATCACATTGTCTTATCCTTTATCTTTTATTTGTTTGCTGGGTATATGGAACATATAATTTGATGTCCAGAATGTCTGTCACTTTCATCTAGAGAAGGAATATGAGCTGGCTCATGATCATTTCGGCTAAGTTACAGGGGTTGCAATATTTGAAGCCATATTTCAGTAAATTTGACATCTGTCTATTTCTGATTCATGCTTTCAGATAAAATACAATTCTTTCACGTTTCCATCTGCAGTGTTATTTCTGTGAGAGCACCTTACTTTGGGGAGATACAGAAGTGCAAACTTCCTTCTAGCTACAGAGGAATGTCACACTTCTGCTCAGCTTCTTACTCTCTTTAGTGCTTCTTGCTGAAAAGCTGTTCCACACATCTGACTCCCTTACATGGGTTTCAGCACCTAGGGTTCAAAGCTCACCTTTTCCCATATTTTGTCAACTCTCTAGCTAATGTACTCAAGCAAATGATTTGTGTGTCTCATCCATCTCTTTTTGTTGAAGCTAGCATGAAATTTATTCTGCTTTTATGTCACACACTACCCATAACAGAAGTTCTTCAGTCTATCTTCCAAAGTTAATTTCAGTAATAGTTTAAAATGTTAAAGCAAAATTAGGTTTCAGTGTATTGAAAATAAAATACCAATAACCTACCATATTCTACTGGACCACAACAAGACTAGTTCATATTTTGTTCCAGTTCAGTAATCTTCTCTTGATTCTCTTACTTCCTCAAGACTGTCCTTCTTCTTCCTGTTCCTTGATTAGGTTTTTATGTCAATCTTTGTGATTTTCCCTTACCTTAGAACAATACTATCAAAGCATTTCACATCATCCATACTTACATGTCTTGCCTTTGCTCAGATATTATTTTCTGAAAATGACCTAACCTGTGCAGTCTACAAAAAACACCACCATTCATTTTATCCTTTGCAAAAACCACCCTGCCTTTATTAAAACACCTATCATGACACACTATATTTTGTATTTTCATTTGAATTTTAATTCAACTTTGTGAATCACCTCCATATCTTTGTTGCAGCAAATGGTGCCTGCCAAAAAATCCACTCATTAAGTAGTAGTTTAATCTAAATAGAAACTACTCATCAAATGGAGGCCTCATGGCCCATGACTCTGAGTGAATTAATTATCTTCTTTAACCCTCACCTTCTCACCTTTCATCTCAAGTGAGGACAACCATCATAATAGTGTCCAGCACTCTCTATTAATCAAATATTAAATACAAATCTATTTCACACCACAAAGGCACCCAATTAATTTATTTTCCTTTCTTTCTTCCCTTCTCTTTTATTTTTCCATTTTTCTCTGTGACAAAGAATATAAGTATTAACTTTGTGACATACATTGATTGTCTAAGGAATCTAGTAAGGGGTTATTCAATACAATAAAATCAAAGAATAGAGGTAGAGTATTCCTTATTTCTTTAGAAGAATATGAAAATTTGGCACTTTTTATTATCTTGATAAATTAAAATTTTAAGAAAATCTTTCTGCTTCTTAAAATGTCATTAAATATGTGAAAATGCAAAATAAAAAATATTTTTCCCATCATTTTGGATTTGGCCTTGATTTGTATGTAACAACAGCTTTGGAAAAGTAGCAAAAACTTTTGCCTCTGCTGTGCATTTATTGCTGGCTGTTTCGTCCTGCCAGTAGCTGCTCTGCTCTAAAGTGAATGCATTGCACGATTTGATAGCCTAAAAGTGAGGTAGACAGAATACATTTACTGCAGTAGCTCCACAGTGTACTGCAGCTAAATGTTCTGGGCATATAGTGCTGTTTATTATGTACAGTTTGCCTATGATTTATGCCATGTTGGTACTGAGATGTTATGGAAATCCTATCCCCATGCATCCTATTATTTCTTCTTAAGGTGTTAAGAAGAATTTCACCAAGTGGATCTCATTATCACAGACCCATTGAGATTGGAAGCTTCATTCCACAAAGGAGCAATGCACTGTTATGTGAAGACTGGTGGATCTCTAGTCTGCTGCTGTTGAGATACAGGAAGCATGGTAATGCCTGCATAATATATTAGCAATTTGAAATACTTCTTTCTTGACTTTATACATCCTGTGTGTGTTGGGGGGGGGGTATTGGTGTGTATATACATGTATGCATACGTGTGTGTATGTGTGTGGTGTGTGTGTGTGTACGTGTGTGTGTGTGTGTGTGTGTGTGTGTGTGTGAGTGTACGTATTTATATTCAATGTTCATCTACTAAGGACAAGTTAACTGCCTCAAATTGTCTCTGTGGCTGACGTCTGGCAATAAGAACATTAAATTCTTGTTTATTTGGAGTTCACACAAAAGCCTATACATTTTGTTTTATTTGTAAATAGCAGACTGATTACAAATACCTTACACTTAAATATTTTGTGCCACCATCAGAGAGAAAGAGAAAGCATAAAAGTCCTCAATGTATCATAGACACAGTCATTATTTCTAGTACATATTGAAAATTACCAGTATCATCAAGGATATTCAAACCTTTAAATTAAAGCCACAAGATAAATCAACATTAATAAGCATTTCTTTCCTGTAGATGTGATGCTGAAAAATCTATCAAAAGTGGAACTAGAACCAAATAAGCTGTGAAGTTAAATTTAATGCATCCTAAGAATTCTGTCTGAGGCAGACACACTGCTTTTGTTTCTGATACCACTTCATTATAATTAGAACTGTCTGAAAACACCAGTCTCAAAGTAGGGTATTGTTAATACTGTGAGCTGAATTTGATACTGTTAGTGATTTTTTTTTCCGCTGAAGGTGTTTCTGAGATAAAAGATGCTTTTTTTTTTTTCATTATTTTCTTTAAACACAGATGATTTTGGGAATCTATTGGCATACGACAATTTTTTCCTTATAAAGGAAAGCATCAAATTAGAGCTTGATTACAATATCAGAGATTTAGTGCATTATCATGGCAGAGAGCATGGGGGCACACAGGCAGACATGGTGCTGGAGGAGCTAAGAGTTCTACATAGAATCTGCAGACAACAAGAAAAGAGAGACCCTAGGCCTGACTTGGGTCCCTCAAACCTCAGAGACATACTTCCTCCAATTAGGCCACACCTCCTAATCCCTGTAAGTAGAAATAACCTCTAGTGATCAAGCATTTAAATCAATGAGCCCAGGGGCCATTCTTCAAACTACCTCATCAATATAAACAACTACATAGTATACTTATTTTTTGAGGAATGTGTTCTACTCGGGATGATTTTTTTTTTTCTAGTTCCATCCATTTGCCTGCAGAATTCATGTCATTTTTTAAAATTATTTATTCTCATATATTATATCCCAACTCCAGATTTCCTTCCTTCCTGTCTCAAGTCCTCCCCTGAAAGCACTCGCTCTATCAAGATCCACTTCTCTTCTGATTCCCTTTAGAAAAGAACAGGCCTCCCAGGAATATAAACCAAACATGGCATACCAAGTTGCATTAAAACTAGATCCATTTCCTCCTATTAAGGCTGGACAAGGAAATCCAGTAGGGGAAAAGGTTTGCAAAGTCAGGCAGAAGAATCAGAGACAGCCCCTGGTCCATTCTTATATAGCCCACAAGGCCACCAACCTATACAAACACATCATATATGCAGAGGACCTAGGTCAGATCCATACAAGCTCCCTGATTGTTGGTTCAACCTTTGTGAGCTCCTCTGAGCCCTGGTTAGTAGATTCTGTGGACCATTTTCTTGGGCACACAGCACTTTTGAACAAATTTTCTCTAGTTACAATTTTTAGGTTATATTTTGTCTCCCAATCTGTCAGAATATTTTGTACTTTTGTGAAATTCATTGCCAGTAATTTATTTCATAAATGTCTCCTGTGTGTTCAGAATGTTGGGTATAGTTTCCAGTAATTTATGATCAATTCATTCCAAAGCATTCATTGTTTTTATCCACCTGTCTATTTTTCCTTTTATTAATTTGTAATGAAATATAATCAGCTATATCTTGAATTTTCTTATGACATAATCAGAACTTAGTAAGCATTCCTGTAGGCATTGATTTAGCTATTCAATCAATTATAAGAATCCACTGTGGACAGATGGGTATAGTACTGAAATGCCCACTAAAACCCATTTAGCTTTCCCATGCAAGAAATATACTCTGGGAATGGATCAGTTATAGAAATACAAACAACTGGGGATGGAGATGTTTTTCCCTTTTACCTATGAAGTCAAAACCCATCCAAATGTTATACCTTTTCAAAATGCTTCTTGTCAGTAACATGTTTCCTTTGTTTAAAAACCTAAGAGCTCAATGATCTAAGAAAAACTGTACATCTTTCAGAGTAAATCTCTCACATTGTGTGGAGTCTCTCATCTCTATAGTCTCTCTAATAAGAAGGTCTATACACTGTGAGCTAGTGAAGTCAGGTTTTACTGGTGTCTACAAGACCATGGGAGTTTACCTAACACCGCTGAGTCAGGATGGTGTCATCTGTGGTAAGTAATACAAACATCTGAGAATGTAGACCTGGAGACCCAAGGCTTCAGAATGCTCTGCTGGTGAGCCTGAAACCCAACCCACCAGGACAAGTTGCTCCTTGTTTGGTGAATGCATAGCATCACTCTTTCTGCATGGGTATATAAGTTATACATCTTGAACGTCATTTGTCTTAAGATGGTTCTTAATAATATGTTATTAATTATACATTATTTTGGATTCGGAAAAGTCTCTGTGAAATCGCACCTGTTCTTTAGTAACTAGACATAACAGTCTTTCTGACTCCTTAAAACTTGCTGTGCTTTGAACATAACCTTTCAAAATTCAAGTATTGAGAATGAGATTTCTGTAATGGTTGGTGACTTTAAAGAGTGACTTAACCTTTTTGATTAAATACTGGACCCTCTGAGGCACAGGATAATTTTTAAATCACTATATAGCAGAAGAGGACTTTGAACTTCTGGTCCTCCTGTCTCCTCTCCTAGGTGCTAGGGTTTTAGGCATGTACCATCCCCAGAACTCCTCATTCAATTTTATTTTTATTTGTCATAAAAATGTTTTCTGTTCAAAGTGTGGTTTTTAAAGCCAGGCATTATGCTAGTCACCCAGTTCCCAATGCAATGGTAGTCCTGAGCCACATACTGGTTGCAGCACAATAAGCAACTGTCTTTAATTCCTTAATCATTTTCTCTCAGATTCGTACATTTCAATTGTTTATTGCTTTTAATATTGTCTCCCCTCTGCTGTGATCTGACGTGTGGAGCAGGCGACTCATTCCAAAGTTCATTTCTAAAATATTCCCTCCATGGCCTTTGCAAGAATAAGTAATGCAGATGAATATTACTAATGAAAATATTGGTCTGAAAATACTGTATACTACGTAATTCCAATATTCTGGCAAAAACTACTAATCCACTAAAGAAGCAGTAGGAATAAAGATTTTAAAAGGACATGACTTAGTGAGCTATCTCAGAGGTAAAGTCTTCTTTACAAGTCTGAAGCCCTTCTTTACAAGTCTGAAGTCTCTCTCTCTCTCTCTCTCTCTCTCTCTCTCTCTCTCTCTCTCTCTCTCTCTCTCTCTCTCTCTTCTCTCTCTCTCTCTCTCTCTCTCTCTCTCTCTCTCTACCTTCTCTCTTTCTCCCTGCCTTTCTACAATAAAGCTCTAAAACCATAGACTCTGATCATCAAGGCCCACAGTGCTTGAAGGATGGGATGGGTTTTCTCCTAATGAGCAATGTCTAACCTCCCGCCAGAAGGGCATCCCGTGCTCCAGCCACAGACCTGACCAAGGACTCTCAACCGCGTGGAACAACCCAGAGCCCCCTCTCCCCCTTCCCTCTCCTCCTTTCCTCTCTGGGGCTAAGTGTCATTCCAGGGTCCCTAATCTGTTCTCAGATCCTCTGCCATATCCAGTATGGGATGCTGGAGGCTGAGAACCTGGTACCTGGGGCTGCCCCTTGTCCACCCCCTGCCATGTGGTGTCAGTGGCTTAAAACAGCCAGATGCCCACCCGGGGCCATGTGGAAAGTGTGCACCATCCTCCCGTGTCTGCCCGCCCAGAGCTCTACCAGAACTCTGGCAAGACGCAGGTTCTCTCCCACTCCCCTCTTTCCCCCACACCCACAGCCCCGCAGAATCTCTACTTTATACAGTTATCCTCATGATAGTCTTGGGCAGTCTTGCCCCTAAAAACTTTAAAGACCACTAGAGCATGCACAGTGATACCACACACTCTACATGGCCCAACATGGAAGCACAAGATTCAATGCTTTCCCTGGGGAATGCCACTCTTGCTTTAGCCCGTCCTGGATGCATTGTCATCTTCTCTTTGGAATGAGGCTCTAATGTGCCTTGATATAGCGGATGTATACTATATCAAGTATAATATATATATATATATATATATATATATATATATATATATTGAGTCTACAGGAACTGCAGCCAACAGTGTGCCTTGTGTCTCAAAGGAGACTAGTTTTGAAAGCTTCTAACAATTTTGAAACTAAGGATATTAGAAGTCATAGAGATGGACTGCATGCTGTATCCACCATAAGATGGGTCTAAAATTCCTTTATGGAGTTAAATGGAATGTTATGGTTTGAAGAGATGAATTTACGTATCCACGTGACAAGAAGTGGATTTGTCACAATTAATTTTGATTTCCAACTGGACTAGTATAAGGAATACTGAGAACATTCATAAAGCTTGCTACAGAAACAATTATTTATGATGGTGAAAGATCCACAAAGTGAGGACTCCCTCACATTCTGACTCAGGAGAGGTGACACCCCAAATCACTCACAAGAAACAGTCTTGATGCAAACCTCAAGAGGACTTTTTATTCCAGGCGTGCTCTGGGGCCCACAGTCGTACACCATGCAGGGGTATAGGACTATGGAACCCGAGTAGCTGGGGAAGGGGGTATTTAAGGGAAAAAACACAACTCAAGAGGGTGGGGAGGGTGTTATTGGAAAATACCAAAAATAGCAGTTAAGAGTCACGAGGAAGTGGAAAGTCACAAGGAATAATACCTGGTAATTGTGTGGTTATTTCTCAAGACAGTTTCTATGAGCCTTTAACAATAGCACATTTGCATACCAGGTTCCAGGAATGGTCAGGGAGACCTGTTTTTGAACAAACACTCTCTGAACCCAGGAAGCAGGTGGGCGGAGGAATGTCGATATCTGTTTTATGATTAGCATGCCTTGGAGCATTGAGTCACAAAGGTCACACTCTCAAGCTTGGGCCTAAAGGCCTAGTCTTTTTGTTTTTATGTTACACTTTTTCAGTGGAATTGGCTCAAAATTTGGCAAATATCTTGCTAGATTATAATGTGATGATATTACTGAGAAATTTAAAAAAAAAAAAAAAAAAAAAAAGCCAAGTGGTGTTGTCTGATTAGAGGAAGAGTGTCCTAGCCACCATGAGGTCAGCTTCTCTATACTGCTCTGTCCTCTTCATGCTAGTGCATGCAAACTTTGAAGCTGAGAAACAAAACATTGCTGCTTTGTTTGAATTGATATTTTTCCTATTGGATTACAGCAACACAAAAGCCTGCCTGTTCTATTGTTCTAAATCAAGTATAATGTGAGCATGTGTGTGTGTATGTATGTGTGTGTAAACACCCACCCGTGTACTTGTGAGCATACCCATCTGTGTGTGTGTGTACTTACCTGTGTGTATGTACCTCTGTGTGAGTGAGTGAGTGAGTGAGTGTGTGTGTGTGTGTGTGTGTGTGTGTGTGTGTGTGTGTGTGTAGGTCAGAGGTTAACATCACATAACATCATTTATTGCTCTCCATGTTTTTATGGCTGGTAACTAATTTTGGAGATTCATCTGACTTTGTTCCACAGCTTTATGGTTACAGATGTTAGCATTCCTTCTAGGCTCTGCCCAACAGTTACCTGGCAACAGTAGGTAGGCCTGGCTTGCTATAAAAGGGGCTATTTGACCTTTCCTGTGTCTCTCCCCCTTCCCTCTCTCTCTGACTCTCTTCTCTCCCTGACCCCTTTCTCCCTCTCCCACTTTCCCCTTCCCTTGTTCCCTGATCACTTGTTCCTGGCCAGCCTCTTCTCTTCTCTTCTCTTCTCTTCTCTTCTCTTCTCTTCTCTTCTCTTCTCTTCTCTTCTCTTCTCTTCTCTTCTCTTCTCTTCTCTTCTCTTCTCTTCTCTTCTCTTCTCTTCTCTTCTCTTCTCTTCTCTCTCTTCTCTTTCACTTTTTCTCCCTTCCTCTCTCTGTCTTTCTCCATCTCTACTCCCTTCTCAACTCTCTTCCCATGCCCCTAAATAAACTCTATTCTACATGATACCTGTTGTATGGCTGTTACTTCTGGAGAAAGGGATGCCTCAGTACGGGCCCACTGAGGCACCCTCCCACCTCACCATATCTCAGTCTACAAGGCATAGCTCTGACTCTTTTTTTTTTTTTTTTTTTTTTTTTATAAAACATAACAGATATATAGATATGGCTGTGTGTTTTTGCCTGAGAGTTTTGTCTGCAGTCAGTCACACTCCGATCTGGGTTCGTCCTAAAAGGCAGGGCTGGGCTGAAAGGGAAAAGACGGCAAGAAGAGAAATAACCAGGCTTTGACAAGATTTCCTGATCAAAGACCAAATGTTTAATGAAGTACCAGGTTTATATGGCATGGGAAAAACCCTTCCCCTCAGCCCCAATCTTGGGGCAGTCCAGATGCGAACAGGAACAGGTCGGCGGATCTTCAGGAATGCTGTCTCTGTAGAATCTAGGCACCTAGCAGCAGGGAGTAGAGTCTGCCCCAGGTGATGGGGGAACAGTGGCAGGTATAAACAAAGAACCAGCCTGCCAGAAATCACCCCAGGTGGTGAAGAGCAGTGGCTGCAGGTCAGGGAGGCTCCAACATATGGCTATGCCCCCAACTTTTTATATGTGAAATATGGGGATCTGAACCTGGACCTGACAATTCTTATCTAGTGGATACTTAACCCATTAAGCGATAGCCCCAAACCCAAAAGCATGTTTTTATCAAGGCAAATAAAAATATGTCCCTGCATTCATTTCAAAATGCAAATGAATCTTTCTGTGGGATCATGGGCACTGTTACCAAACCAAACCAAACAAAACAAAAAAACCTGCTTTAAATAGTAACTGACCAACTTATAGAGGTGTTATTTTGAATATTTACTTTTATATTGCAAGGATCCATGATTTGCCAAAGAATGATACCCTACACTCAAATAGTGTGTAAACATAGAATGTTTTATTCTGCAGAAGTCCAGCATTCTGGGGTCTTCCTATTACCAAGACAGAGAGACACCCAAAGAGAGCTTGTAGGCCTGATTTGAAGCACATTATGGAATTCTAGGGTAGGTGGTCTCTATGTTAATCTATTTGGTCCATCTATATGGACATTCCATTACCCCATTACCAGGGGCGGGGGCTGGAAACTTGCTGAGGAGGTCTAAAAGGAGCTGCTGGCCCATTGCCCTCGCCTCTGGCCTGGTGGGAGGGCACCTTGTCAAGCTGGACTTGCCTGGAATCGCCCAGTTCTTGGAAACAGATTTAAGCTTCATCTCCTTAACTGCCAATTTGAAGGCTGTCATGGAACCAGACAGGCCTTCTCAATATAAACTATTAGAACACGAGATAGCCTGCCCCATAGGAAAAGCACTCTCAGAGTTTTTAAACTTTTGTCACTATATCTCCAAAGGCCTTTTCAACACTTTCAGTGAACAATTTGATTCACAGTGAATGACCAGGAACATTGAGTATTCTTTATGCCATTTCTATAAAGGTCTCTTGAGTTCTGAGAGATTATTCTTCATATCCTTGCCCTATCATTTCTGAGAAATAGCAAGATTAAGAGTCTAGATTTAGGAAAGGAGGAGGTGGCTCCCTGTATACCATGCCATATGGCCTCCAGAAATGATATGGCTTATAGAGGGCTCTACAAACAGGGACACATCTCTGCAGGGTATAGAATTCGAATTTGGGAAGTGTGTAATATTGATAAGCTTATGTTTTCTCTTTGGTAAGAACTTCTAAGCTACTGTAAAACCCCGGGAAGCCTTAGCTTACCAGGGACCCCCTGAGTGAACCATGTGGAGCCAGGATCGAGGCAAAAAAGCAAGAGGAATTTATTGTTCCAGTGCACTGGGGTCATCCCAGACCTGAAGGAGAGGTGGCGACCACCAGCACCCATTTGGCGAGTTTTTATATGGTTTCCAGGGGTAGAACAGAGCATCAGCAACTAGGTACGATATGATTTAGAAACAGTGCAGCCTTTAAACTGATTGGTCTTTAGGGAATGAGGTGACAAGGACTTCCCTTGTCTGCTGGTGAGCAATAGTAAGTCCTGCGGAATGTTTCCCCATCCACAGGTCTTTCCTCCCCTTTGGTCTGAGAAATGCTAATTAGCCTCTCCCTTCCAGGGGGGTGTTTCATGACCTTCCCAAAGTTCCTGAGCTGACCTTTTCATTACCATATTCTTTGAAAGATGAAGATCATATATATTGTGTAAATTTTACACAATGCAATTAAAGACTTAATATGCATTATGCATATTAGTTAATTCAACATAACGAGACACAAGAAATTTCTATAAGAAATTTTTAAGGTTAAATAACCTTTATAACCTGCTTATAACCTCACACCAAATTGGGTTTATTTACTTATTTAGTTGGTTAGTTGTTTGGTTTTAGAGACAATCTCAGTGCAACACTGTCGCCCAGTGTTAAACTCATTCTGCAGCCAAGGCTGGACCAATACTCAAGATAATCAATCATCCTGCCTCGGTTTCCCAAGTGAAGAGATAAATGGATATGGGCCACACAGCTGTCCGTGCTTGGACTTAAACGGTTAGTCTCAAGGTAGAACTGAAAACTCTAAGCATGCTTTATACTTCCTTTTATTCCTAGAAATCCTGGGTATGAAATACTATGTTGACTTTAAGATTCAGAACGGTTTCCAAAGGTCAACAGGAGGAATTTATTGGCCTGAAAAAAAAAAAATGTCCAGAGTCACCTCATGGTTGTAGGAAAGTGCAAAATTTCCTCCCCTTTGGCTCCAACAGAGCCATTGTTCCCAGCTCATACCCAAGGGCTTCTTCTGACAAAGTGAACCTTTTCCTGAGCAACCCTTTGTTTCCTGGTTGGTTCTTTCTTAATGATCTCAGGCTAAATACTGCAGAGAACACTGTAAGAAGAGCAATGGTGGAGACAGTAGCTAACCTAAGTAAGCATGAAGGCTGTTAGCTCTTTGATCCTCTGATCTGGTGAGCTCTTTGATGGATGCAGTCCACTGTGGTGAGGGTCAAACTTTGTTTCCCAGCTGCTGTTGAAGCGGGGCTTTGCCCAGCTGCCACACAGGGGTAAAGTAAGATCCAGCTAAAGCTGGAGCAGAGGAGGGAAGCCAGCAGGGAGCCAGCCTGCACAGAAGCCTTCACACTGTGGGCTGGGATGGTGTGACCCAGAAGGCCGCTAAGCAAAGCTCCTTTACAGAAGCCCAAGTGACTCCACAGGCAAGGAAAAGGCTCTGCATCTGTGAGCCGCCTCCTGAGTTTTTCTATCGCGCTATAGGAACAGCTGTGCCAGTCTTCAGCAGCGCTGTAAACCTGTCATCAGCACCGCATTGTTTACATATGGCTACAAGGTCTTTATGCCCAGGATCCCTTAGCTCTACAGCGGGGGACAGATATTTACATGACAGCTGTGTCAATTGGAAGCAGCCTCTGTAAGCTTGTTTGCTTCACCAAAGCAACACTCACCGCCTACCACCCCTCCCCCCACCACCCCCTAAGACACGAATCTCTCTCGTCTCCCTTTTCTAAATGAGCATTGTGTTAATAATAGAACCGCACTGCAGATGCTCAGAATGGAAATAGCTGGCATTTCCCTAACAAGGCTCATAATTCTGCTAGAAATAATGGATTTCAAGTGAAATAGCTCGCGTCCAAGAAGAGTGGTTATAATTCATGGCCAGACATCCAAATGGAATCAAAATCCGGGAAACATGCAAAGTGCTAATTTTCTACATCATTGGAATTTATCAAGTCCATACTGATTAATTCCAACAGTGATTTGGTTGTTCAATCGATAGAGCTTTGTTTGTTTCCCAAAGACATCTGAATGACATTGATTTAAATATTCCAACTTCCTGGTTTTCTTAAAAAACAAAAAACAAACAAACAAACAAAAACCTTTAAAATTGTAAATCAAACCTCTCTGCATCAGTGGCTGATACTAACTAAATATTTTTATTTTTTTCTGTATCATTTGAGGCAAGACTCCTATTTATTTCATCAATGTGGTAAATAGCAATATTTTGGGGAGAAACTACTTATTTTTATGCATATCTCAACGAAGTGAGGAAAAAAAATCATTCCTATTGCTTTAGTGTATTTACTATTGGTTTTCCTAAGAACATACTTCAATGTCATAATAACTATTTACAATTAGCATGGTTGGAAAGTAAGCCACTCCTAAACTGCTCAGGAACAGGTCAGTGCCCATAAGATGATGCTTGCTGTGGGTTGGATGTATTTTCTAAACCTAATGTGTTGGAAACTGGATCGCAAATGTAGCTCCAGGCTTAATAGGAGGTGTTTATAAAGGTCATAAGAAACCCCCTCATGAATAAATTAATATGACAATTGCAAGAGTCCACTTATGTCTTGGATGTAGGATTCATATAAAAGAAACAGTAGGACCCACCCTTGTACTTTCTGGATCAGCAAGCCTTTCTACCTTCTGCCATAGGGTAATAAAGCAGAAAAGCCCTTGAGAGATGCTCATTCTTGAACCTTGGACACCCAGTCTTTATGTTCACCATAAATTACCTCGTCTGCAGAGTTCTGTGAAAAATGGACTAAAACATGTCCTCAAATCTTTTTCACTAGTTCATAATATAAAACCAAAAAGTGGTTTCTATACAGGCTACATTAATTGATGTTCTCTGATTTTTATACTTATGTCCATGTCTTAACTTTAGGATTGGTGAAGATTGTTTTATTTTTTGAGAACGGGGGTTACAGATAGTTGTGAGCACCGTGTGGGTGCTGGAAGTCAAGCCCAAGTTCTGTAGAAGGAGAGCTAATGCTCATAATAAACACTGAACACTTCTCCAGCCCATGGTTGATAATTTAGATGGCAGAGACACTGGCAGACATGATTAACTTGGGGATCCTTCAATGAGGAAGCAGTCCTGTGATACCCAGATTACACCAGTGTGGTCACAGTTCCTTGTAGAGGGAGGGTAATGTGTGGAAGAGCTACAGTTGCAATACTAGAAGCAGAGTGGATATTTGAAGAGATTCATGCTAAGGATGGAGCAGCAGGGCATGAGCACAGAAGTGTAGCTCTGGGAGTTTAAAGAGGCAGAGAAACAAATACCCTATTCCTCTAGAACCTTCTGAGAGAGCCTCCCTTGACAAGTCTGTGGTTTCAATTCCATGAAACCTATGTTGGTTTTGGAGTTGTAATAATGACAGTAAGAGTGTGATGTTTGAAACAGCCAACTATACAGTGATTAGATACAGCACAGCACAAAGTGGACCCACTGACTGATTCCAGTAGTTACAGCAGAAGCAAGAAGTGTTTTATTCTGCCTAAACCCAGCATCTGGGGTTCCCTCATTCCAAAATGGAGAGAAAACCAAATGAGCTCACAGGCCCAATTTAAAGTGCGTTAGGGAATAAAGCATACCATTACTGGGGCATTGGGGGGCTGGAAACTGTTACTGAGGGAGTCTGAGGTAGGTGGCCTTTATCTTACTTCATCTCTAGGGACATTCCATTACCAGGGAGGTCTGGAAACTTGCTGACCTGTTGTCCCTTGTCCTTGCTTCAGGCTAGGTGGCTGGGCAGCTTCTAGTTTCTGACTAGCTGCCTGAAGCCTGGTTGTTTGGTTTTTGTTGTTGTTGTTGTTGTTGTTGTTGTTGTTGTTGTTGTTGTTTTCTAGTAACTGCTTGCCTGGGCTTTCCTGGACCTTCTCAGTTCTTAGGCCTAGTCTCCTAGACTGCCAATTTGAAATCTGTCATGGAGTCAGCCTATCTCACCTTAAAGAAAAAGGAAAAAACAAAAAACAAAAAATAAAAATAAAAATAAAACAAATGTCACAAGTGCCCAAAGCCACATATGAAAGAGCAGTCACCTTATGAAGATGGAACCCAGGCTTCTGTGGAGGCCAGTGACCTGACCTTGTGTTTTGAAGTCAGAGAACATGGGTTCAGAGTCCACACCTGTTCTATTCTCTTGTCAGACATTAATTTTTATGTGCATTCGCAATAAACAGAACATTTTAAGTTCATTTTATAAATTAAAAAGCTAGAGTTACATAGGGGCTTATACACCCAGAATTTCCACAAAGTAGGGAAAAGAAAAGAAAAGAAAAGAAAAGAAAACAAAAGAAAAGAGCAACAAAAAAACTGATGAAAAGTGATCTAATTAGAGGACATCCATAGTATGATATTGTTTTCATAATGTTCCCCTCAACTTACTCTGGAAAATTATTTTGCAAAACCTAAATGTCATTAACTACTAGACAAGAAAGATTCTACATTCTAATCTCCTGATTCCTAGTTATAGGTGCTTAGGAGAAAAAGGCATCAGTGAATAATTACCTAATTATTTTTTAATGTAGAGTATAGATGACTTAGCCAAGGAAAAATAATCTCATGAGACTTATTGTACTTTCTAGCATCCTTATGATTATGGCTGTGAAGGCCTAGAGATGCCCTTTCATGGAGATGCAAATCATCAACTGCTTCCCAAAGTCATCATCCTATTAAACCATACTTCTCTAGGGAAGAATGGGATATTTGCAAAGTCATAACAGCCTTCTGTTATTAAGCAAAAGTGGGAGGATGTAGCTTCAAGCCAGTTGTATTCTATGCAAGGATTTAGAGTGCCATCTAACATAGAGGATGGGCACTCTGAAAGGTTATACTCTACTAGACAACATCTCTCTGATTTCAATGTATACTTCCAATGTATGCTTTCAATATATACTTTAGCTCATAGGGATACTATTTAAACAGCTACATATAAAGATTCTGCAGGGGTGCAGCCACCTTGTTCTACCTCTTTTGCATGTCTTTAAGAAAGCATTGTTCTTGAGAGGTGTGTTTGGAGGTTCTGGCAGGGGATCTCAACTAGACCTAAACCCTAGCAGCAGTTTCTCTATTTTAGAAATCTCATCCTCTTTCTGTGAGTATGCAGCTTGGAGTTTCTGCATGGAGTGGTGTGAAAGAGAAGTTAGATCAACCAAATCAATCCTGATCAATGGGGTGATAGATCTCAAAGCCAGATCACTCTCACATCTGATGCTACTCAGCCAAAGAAAAGATAATAGAAAATGTGATATATTTACCAATGGAATATTACTCAGCTGTTAAAAAAAAAAGATAACATCCTGAAATTTGCAGGCAAAGAGATGTAACAAGAAACAAGTCGTCCTGAGTGAGGTAATCCAGACCCAGAAAGACAGTTATTGTATATATTCATCTATAAGTGGATATTAGTTTTTAAATAATGATAATGAAGATACAATCCACAGGCTCTGAGAAAGTTAGGTAAAGAGGAGGACTGGGGTAGAAGCAACCCCTGGGCTTCCTGGGGAAAGAATAGATTTCAGGGGTGGCATGGTGGCATGGGAGCAGGAATTATCGAGTGAGAGGATTGGAGGAAGAGTATTTGGGGAGAGGTGGCTGACATTAGGGGGCATTTCAGAGTCAGTGTGGAAAGCTAGAGCAGTGGCAACTTCCTGGAAGCTCTAAGGACTATCCTAAGGAAGATTCCTAGTAATGGAGGATATAAAGTCTACATTGGCCATCTTTGGTAGCCAGGCAAGGGTTCCAGTGGTAGGTAAGGGATATATTCATTTAAGTTGGCCACGGGTTGCCATGAAGAAAGCCAAATAACTTATGCTGATTCTAGGACAGTGGATTGCTCTCTGCAAACTGACGGCAGGGACCCAGTTGCTGAATACAACATTCACATAGCTCATTGCAAATAGAGAGGTCAAGCTGGTGCCTGCAAGTAGCTTTCACCTCTACATTCTAGTCTTACTGATCTAGGAAGATACATTGCAGGTTTTAGAAAGAGAAACATGGACATCAACCCAGCCAGAAAACCCCTGACCTACAATCTGTCCTGTCTGCAAAATATGCTGGGGCAATGGTGTCACAGAATGCACAGAAGTGTTCACCCAGTGTCTGGTTTAAGGAGAGGCACATTCCATGAGTGGGAACTCCTTCCCTATACTGACAGGATGCCCAGGAACTAGACACTGAATGGCCTAGAGACCTAGGGTAGAATCAAATCGGACCAGCCATACAAAACAGAACAAAACCACAAAGAAATGACTCCAGTTGATGTTCTGATATACTCATAGATTAAACCACAAAGAAATGACTCCAGTTGATGTTCTGATATACTCATAGATTAATCTTTGTCCACTCAACATCAGAGAGACTTGCTTTCCTCTTGCAGCACACCAGAGTGGGTGCAGAATCCACAACTAGACATTATGCAGAGAATGCCTAAATTGGAGCTCTCCATCAAGTCCCTCCCCTTGAAGCTTAGGGACCACAGAAAAGGAAAAGGAAAGATTATAGTAGTTAGAGGGGGTGGAGGATACCAGGGGAGCATGGCCTACCCACACTGAATCATCTAAGCAGGGCTCAATAGGCTCACAGACACTGAAGTGGCAAACATGGGGCCTGCAAGGGTCTGCACCAGGTCCTATGCTCATATGTTACATGGTTTTTTTGTTTTGTTTTGTTTTTGTTTTTGTTTTTTTGTTTTTTTTTTTTTGTTTTTTTTAATTTGGACTTCTAACAGTGGAAACGGGTGCCTCTCTGACTCTTTTGCCTGCTACTTGGTTGCCTTGCCTAGCCTCAATATGAGGGCTTTTGCTTGTCTTAGTCTATTTTGTTTTGTCTTCTTTGGTTGATCTCTGTTGAATACCTGTTCCTTTCTGAAGGAAAGTGGAGGTGGAGTGGATCTGTGAGAGAAGAAGGGTGCAGGGTGTTAGCATTGTGTCTAAGCTCTTCCAAACAGTTACCTGTCAACAGCCAGGGATGCTCCACCCCACACTTACCAGGCATCAGCCCGGTATGCCTGACTCACTATAATAGGGACTGCTTGCCTTCTCTCAACAGGGGCCCATTGAGGCATCAGCTTCCCCCATACCTGACTACGCCTCCATAGAACATACCCTTCCTCTCTCTGTCTCTTTATCTTTTGATAAACACATAGGGAGGTAGGAGGAGTGGAGGGAGGTAAACTGAGGTTGGGTTGGTATATATTATACGAGGGAACAATCTATGTTGAATTAAAAAGAGACAGAGAGAGAAAGATGTAAACCAGTGACAATCACATGGCTGCTTACACAGTATACAGCCACTGAAGGGAGTTGCACTCCTCCCTAGAGTCTGTAAATGGCACATGCAGACACCAAATTCCCAGCACAAAGGAGATTTATTACCCTGGAGGGACAAACGGGGGTTGGGGGTGTGTTGGGGTGGCTGCCTGTGGATCAGACAGCAGATCAAAGGCAGCCAGACAGCAAGCAGCAGCAGTAGGTAGTTTTTGAATAAAGCATGTTTTTAAGGAGAAACAGTGGGGGGTCTGTGCTAGAGTGAGTTGGTAAGTCTTGATTAGACTTGTTAGTCAAATCATGTATTATGATTGTCGGACCTTAGTGCTTTGTGTCAGGAATGAGTCAATGGCCAAGTGTGGGAATGGACCTTTGGAGCTAGCTTTCGGAATGTGATCTAATAGTTAGGAATGGAAAGAGAGGGGTAAGGGACAAGACCTGTTGGCACCATGTTTGCCGTGCTTAGGCCCATCTGAGAGCCCTTCAGCCATGGCACTTTGGGCCCAGCTCCCAATGTTACAGAACATGCTAACTACAGTCATGTTTCATAGGAATCATTGCATCACATTTTCTTGCCACCTCACACCACATCTGACTTAGATTTTGAACTGCTCAGGTCATGGGAAACATAGTCTGTCGTCTTTTCTGATGACAGCATCCTTAATCATGAAAAAAAAAAAAGTGTGTGTGTGTGTGTGTGTGTGTGTGTGTGTGTTTCCTAACCTTAACTTTGAGTTATCAAATTTTATGTGGCAAAGAAATTAAAAAATAGTGACTGTATACATAGACTGGCTTTCCAGAGCAATTGCTACTTAGTACTTTCTGGCAGTATGATATGTATCCATCCTGGGAACAAGTAAAAACTACATTTATAATTATTACTAATGCTATTTGAAGAAAGAAGTCAGCGTTTATTCAAGTGAAGGATTACTACTGATCCCTAAATGAAATATGGTTATGCCATGATAAATTCTCTGACAGTAATCCAATCAATTTCAGTAAAGCAAAAAAAATAAAACTTATTCCAAAGGATGTAGCCATCTGGGAATCTGAAAACGCTTTACTCAGCTTCTAAGAAAGCATAGCCTGTTTTACTTGACTACCAAGCACAGGATCTCAGCCTCTATCACTAATTGTAAGAAGTGGTGCTTAGCTTTCATGAATGTATAAATGGCTTTGGCAATGACTCCAATCACTGGTAGCCACTTGCCTTTCATGCTTGGCTTGAGATGAACACACTCAGTCACTCTCGTAGCACCATGGTCATGGAGACATATCACACAGCATGTAGGACATTTGTTCTTGGGGTAAGTGGCAGTGTGTCTTTCTAGTTAGCACATTCTTTAAGGAGTATTGCATTTATATAAACAGACAGGTCAATATGATTGGCCCCATCTAAGCAGCAAGCTTCATTTTGAATTCATTTCCATGATAGATTATGGTAATTTACAAGCAAAAAAAATGGACTATTATTTCAACTTGTCAAATGTAATTATCACTTAGTGATTTTTCACTTTTAAGGGTCATAGAGAATACCCAGGGCCTGGAATAATTTGTTCTCATCCTTGTTGGCATTTTGCTTTGAGACACTGCTGTGCTTTTATGACCAAATAAAAGGTAACAAATCCATCAGTTCTTCTCCCTGGGCCCACAGTCCCACCTCCTACACAGTCACGAGCTAGCCTCCACAGTCTTCTGGCAATTGGAGACAAACACAGGCATCTGAGCCCCTAATTACGAATGCATTGTGGTATATCAGAAGCAGCCTTGACTCATAAAGAGAAGACTTTTTTAAATGGCCCATATGTAATCTATATTTTGCCTCTAATTTTCAACTAGTCTGTGTAGTAATTATTTGATATTATGATTTAAATATGAATTAATTTAAGCAGAGACCGAGACTCTGTCCTGGAAGGCCTTGTAGACTAATGAGTAAGTATGTATTAGAATGTCTTCAAACTGCACATTATTGACCTGAGAGACAACAGGGAAACTATAATGAGTGATTATGTAAATTCTCAATCACAGATTGTTGCAATACTCCATAATGTCATTAATTTACATTACTGTCAGTCTTTCCTTACTAGGTTCTTACTAATTAGCTGTTCCTTGACACATATCCTGATGTAGACTTTTGTGTGTCCTTAAAGTCCTTTGTGTGGAGATCTCCCTGAAGACCTTTCAGTCTGTGTATAATTGACAAACCAGATGACAGCTTTTACTGTCGATCATAAAACTGCAGTCGGCTGACTTGGACACTGGAGTTGCTTCTTTAAACCTTTCCTCTTTAACATTTTGGTAGGGAAGGGTTTATGTGCAGGTGCAGTTATATATGAGGTGATCTGAAATCTGCCCTTGCCTGCAAGGTCAGCTTTAGAAGGGGTTTCCGACAAAAATGCATAATTGTTCCTTGAGAGGTGTGTAATCAGCAACCTTCCTTAAAAGTACCTACTCTTAAGCATGCTCATGTTATAAATTATTTTCAGGGATATTATTTAAAGGCACAGGATTTCAGGTACTATCTCTGTCTCCTAACAAAGACAGAGCCCCGAGCATGTGATGAGTGAGAACTTCCACCTCTGATACAGCCAACGTTGGTTGGACTCCAGCCAGTTCTCACCAGCCAAGGCTGCTCTAGCTCTCATAGTGCCTTGATCTGGGGTTTGTCTTACGTGAACTAATTACTGTATTGCTAATGACTGTGATTCATTCTCTTATTCACCCAAAAACACTCATTAAGCTTTAACTCTCTACCAAGTGTTATGACACTAGTGAACAGAATAGCATCAAATATATATAAAAAATGAAATCCACCTTCATAAAGCTGACTTTCTAAGGTGAATGGGAGACAGAGTGTCAATATGTCATGGAAGCCTGAGGTAATAAAACAGGGAGGGGAACATAGGAGAGGTATTAAAAGTGCAATCCTGGCTTCTACCTAAGCTTCTCTACTCTTCATAGCTAGAGGGACATCTTGGGAATCTAGTAGACATATCAAAGCCGTCAAGAGGAAAATTGCTCATGAAAGGTGGTAAACAAAAAAAAAAAAAAAAACAAAACAAAACAAAAAACTAGCAAGCAGACCCTGAAGATGTGTGGATCTGCTAGGTATAATAGCTAGACTCACTAATTTCTATTTCTAGACACAGATTCTATTTTTGCCTATGTTAAGACAGTATTTTGTGTTTCTATTCAGCAATTTCATGTGCAAGCATTTGCTAGCATGTAATCATATCACTAACATTCATGCCTTCAAACTGATGACAAGGTAACTGCTGAAAGCTTCAGGGCCATGGTCTAGTTATATCTAAGAAGTTGTTCTTAGAACACCTATGAGACATATCTTAGAATTGAGGCTGGAGCTCTAAGAAGCACAAAAAGCCAGGTGTGGTGCCACTGCCCTATAATTACAGCACCTCAGAGGTGTAGGCAGGAGGAAAAAGCATTTCAGATCACCTATGACTCCACAGCAAATTGGAAGGCAGCCTTAGATACTAGCATGACACCTTGTATCAAAATAGCACTAACAACACAACAAAAAGCAACCTACCTGAAAGACAAAATAAAAACAGCTTGTTATTTGTTAACTGGGTGATATGAGGTGTCTGTGTTTTGTGTCTTGGTTGCCTTCATGTTTATAGAATGTGTGAATGGCCAGAAATAGATTTAGAACAAGACAAAGCCCCTAATAAATTAAATTGATCTCTTCTTTAAATTCAGAGATTGCCTGGCTAATCCAAATGTCTTCAGTCCATTTTTTTCCCTTGTCATTACCAACGATTTCATAGATAGCTGAACGCTTCAGCCTTCTTCAGAACTCTTATGTCTTTAGGATGGGATCCCTTTGTGATTGGTGCACTAGACTAGGTCTTATTTTCCAGATGATAGTGAGCAGCTTCTCACCTTCATTTACATGTTATCACTGGAGTGTTTGACATCATCTCTGGGCTGGGTAGAAAAACCCTTTCTAGGTTTGGCTCTTGTCTAATTATGTACTAAGTTATATTGACATCTGTTTTCTTGTTGGTTAAACAATTTTTATAAGAGACTGTAGTTATGGTGGTTCTGGATGTGTGGAAGAATAGATAGGGTCTCTCCTTTTAAAAGTCTTTCAGCTTAATTGGAAGTGACAACAACTGTGAAATTTAAAAAAAAAAAGTCACATTATAAACAGTCAGTCTCTTAAAATGACACCTTGCATGAGCACTCTAATTTAAGATAAAGTGACATCCAAGTATGGCTTGTGGAAAGGATGTAAATACTCTACTGACAGAACTAGTGCTACTTTTTAAGAAGGGGAGTGTGTGTGTGTGTGTGTGTGTGTGTGCGCGCGCGCACGCGTGCACGATTGCCACAGAGGTCAGAAAAAGGTCTCCGAGCTTCTGAAGAAGTTGTGAGCTGCAAATGCATGTGTTAAGATAGAACTACAGTCTCTGCAGTGGCAGAACTTGAGATTCACTGCTGAACTAGGGTTCTGGTATTTTAATAGCCCCGGTAACAATGGAAGCAAACATTAGTTATGTGTCACATTCTAAATAATGCACTCGGCCATTCACAGGGATCACTTCATCTTCACTACAACTATTGGTTTGCAAGTTTTATTTTTCTTCCCATGGTAGGGCTGTAATTTTTGAGAATAAGAGCTGTATACAACATCTTCAAGTTATCTGCCTACCAATACAGACCAATACACATGCAACAGATCTAAGAGCAGGATACCATGACCTGAGGTCTGCCTCAGTTCTAAGTGGGAGGATCTGCAAAGGCAAACACATGTCCTTTAATACCACCTGCCATAATTTAGAACTGTTAGCTCTTAAGCTCAAATTAGTTAACTAATTTCCCTGGATTTCAGGAGGATGGCTTTACAATCAAGAAACTCTGTACTTGGGTTTACCTAATGGCCTGATAAACTGGCAGAACTGTGAGTTCATTGTTAAACATTAGCCTGGAAGTGAAAGATAAGAATGCACATGCTTTGTCTACAGATGAGGCACCTTGTCATTCAATGCTGCAAAATACAGCTAAGGAGCTTAAGAGCTGAGGGAGCAGAAGTTCAGGACCCATGAGGAGAACATGAGACTAGACAATATGCCAATTAATGGAATTAAACTGAAAGACTTAAAATGAAGTCCCCTCAGGAGACAGTGGAAAAGAAAAGGCAGTTAATTCAATAAGGACAAAGGGATAAGTGTGGTAACTGTGTAGGGATCAGAATATTTAGGGTTCATAGCGTAGAAAGAATTAGAGAACATTGGCTTGTGATTGCTGTGAATTTATTATACCCCAGTAGCTTGGTCTAATTTTGTCCCCTTCATCCTCGAACAAATATGCTCATCTTGACATTCCAGGACAAAAGAAATAATCCTTTTTGTCACAGCCCAGCTAGAAAAGTGATTATGATCAGCAGCCATTCATGGGAGAGTAAATAAAGGGCACACTCACGCCCTAGTAAGTTTTCCATCCATCTGCCATGGTGCAAAGACAGCTCTACAATGTTTCGGTTGTTTGAAAAGGCATACTTAAAAATAATAAAGAAACTAGATTTGATCCAATATGCTGAGAGTTTACATGTATGAATCTGATTTCTCTTCTGCTAAGCAGGTTTTAAAGTGCCAAAGGCATTCTGGTGGGTACTTAACAGCATGTAATAAAGTGCATTTGTGTGTTTTTATAGCAAATAACTGAAAACTTGAGTTTGGGAAATTCTGGAATGGGCTCTGTTCTCTGGAATAGCACTGAAGCAGTGTCATTAATCAGTGGAACATCAAATGTGTCTGAAAACCAGGTTCCAAAGAATGCAGCAGGGATTGGGTTTCCAGTGTGACACAACATATCACAGTATCAGTCAAATTAGCCCACTCAGGCTAGGGCGCTGTTGCAGAAACAGCAATGCCAAGGTTGTAGGAAGTGAGTGCCAGGTTAGAGATAGGTAAGGAATGTTAGGAAAGATAAAAGCCTGAGGGACCACTGACAGGAAGAGCCCAGTGGGACAGGAACAAACACATCTGTACTTCAGGACTCCTTCTGCTGGAATGTGT
>NC_034604.1:12190144-12191152 GCF_900095145.1 Mus pahari | reverse complement strand
TGGGTAGGGGAACAGAGGTTGGGGGAGGGGTATGGGAAACTTTCGGGATAGCATTTGAAATGTAAATAAAGAAAATAATAATAAAAAAAAAGAAAAAAAAAAGAAGAGTAAATATAAATTTTCAGAAAAAAAAAAAAGACTTATAGTTACTCTGTGGCAATAAATCACATGGCTTCATTTTTAATGAAGTCTCCTATACACAGAGTTCATCATCCAATTTCTTCTAGCATGAGCCTGCTGCATTTTATAGCATTGGGGTGTTTTTGTTTGTTTGTTTGTTTCACTTTTTTGTAGATATCAACAAAGTGATTCTTAGGCAAATCAGCTATATGCTTAACATAATCTTTCAGTCTACTTATTTTGGATGTGTATCTAGATAACTCATATTAGTTTTCTCAAAATAGTTCCCATAAGTTCATAAGGAAATATGATATGATGATATCTTAAAGCTGTGCTAATTTCTTCCCCTTTTAAATCACTTCCTCAAACAATTCACCTTAAATTGGTTGTAGAGGATGATAACTAAACTTTATTAGACAGGAGCTGCTAATTATCATAATTTTCTCTGTGTGTGAATGTGTGTTCGTGTATGTGTGTGTGTGTGTGTATGTGTGTGTGTGTGTGTGTGTGTGTGTGTGTGTGTGTGTACACCAGAGGGCAGTGTTGAACCTTTCCCTTTATTAAGATATTCAGTCTGTCCATGAGCCTGGAGCTCACTAATTTAACATGGCTGACCATCCAGACCTCTACCTTCCCAGTACTGGAACCATAGAAATGTACTTCACATTCTGGCGTTTATTATGTGTTCTATGAATCTAACTCTTCATGCTAGAGTGGGATGGTAGGTGGGATAAAAATGACCCCAATAGGCTCATAGGGAGTAGCACTATTAGGAAGTGTGGGCTTGTTGGAGGAAGTGAGTCACTGGGGACAGGCTTGGAGGTTTCAGATAATTAAGCTAGGCCCAGTCTTTCTTCCTTCCCCTCTCCCCTCTCCCCTCTCCCCTCT
>NC_034604.1:12179815-12189943 GCF_900095145.1 Mus pahari | reverse complement strand
CTCTCTCTCTCTCTCTCTCTCTCTCTCTCTCTCTCTCACACACACACACACACACACACACACACACTGCTACCTCGGAATCCACACGGAGAACTCTCAAACTCCTTCTCCATCACCATATCTGCCTGCATGGTGGGAACTCCATGATAATGGACTAAACCTCTGAACTCTAGGCCAGACCCAAGTAAATGTTTTCCTTATAAAGAATTTTCATGATCATGGAGCCTCTTCAAAGCAATGGAAACCTTCAAATCAATGGAAACTAAGATGAATGGCAAGCACTTTACCCACTAAGCTACTTCCACCTTATACTTAAAATGAAAATGCCTTGCATAAAATGCCTCGAGTTTTAAGGCACTCACCAGGCATGTTGCTGGTACATACATGACATGGAAGAATTTCTGAAACACCAGTCTTGACACGTATCTAGGAGTAAACATGGCATGTTTGGAACTCATAGACGACTAGAAGGAGGTACGTACACAGGCCCTTCTCAATGCAGGGCATATATAACACTATCATGAATCTTGTGAATTATCTTTTCTAAAGCCTTATGGAATTAGTCAAGGGGTCAAAGATGAGAACATACAGAACAAAATATGCCTGAAGTTAAAATGTACATGAATTACCATTCTTCATAGTCAATTCACAGATAGATGACAGTGTTTCATATAATTTTCCTGTAGTTTCATCCTATGGGGGCAATGGATTATGAAAAGAGCTTTATATAACAATGGTCTATGATGATGTTTAATCCAGAATTTCTCTGCAAACCAGTGACACTATGGGAGGGGAGCTATTGTAAATGGATAGAGGACTTTACTCTGGCACTATAATACCCATCAGAAAAAGGTAAAGACACCACAAATGTTATGGTGATTATTTTGAATTATCAACTTGACACAACCTAGAATCATCTAGAAAGGCAATCTTAATGTCCATCTTGATTAGTTTGGCCTATGAGTATGTTTGTGGGACCTAATCTTAATTCTAAACTGTATTATTGTATTCTGTAATTCTCTACTGAAGTACAATAGAGAAACTGAGCTGAGTACTGAGCATGGCACTACCATGTGCATGCAGTAAGTCACCAGTTCTTTCTCTTGAGAATGGATGTAATACAATAGCTAATGTCCCCACCATTACCAATTCTCACCTGGACCTGTGAGGCAGACAAACACTTTCCCCTTAAAGTACCTTTTCAGTTTATTTTATTACAGTAACAAGAAATAGAACTAAGACAAGGATTATTGTTACTATGCAGTCATAAGACATACATAGTATATGTCAAGTGCTAGCCAGCAGGTAATTATTAATGATCATCATAAATAGCATTAGACCTAAATGGTATTTTTGGAGAGGCATAGGATATTGACCTGTATATTTCAGCACCTATATAGAGGACTTTATAGATTTGAGGGAGCTTGCAGTCTTGCAAATAATATAAATTTTATTACTCTGGACTATGGTGGTAGGAAATGACTGTACATTTGGTTTTTTGGAGAAGGTTTCATAGGAAAGCAGAACTTACACATAGATATTACAAGTCATGGAAGAAAGCATAGATTTTAGATAGAATACATTAGTGAAATAGTTCTTTGAGATGATAATTTGGGTGAAATGTCTGGAAAGTATTTAGAAAGTGAAAAATAGGACAGTCATACACATTTATCTCTTGTCTCCAGTGGAATGTGACTGAACCAGAGTCACATTAATAAGTCATAACCTGTTACTTGTATAGCTCCATATACAAATATTTTTTTCATTATTTTATTGTTACATATACATGCATATGTCTGCTACATGTGTTTTATATGCACATGTGCCAGTGTACATGTGCTCAGGCACACATGTGTGTGCAGTGTTTGAGCATGTGTGTACATAACATGGAGGCCACAAATTGACATGCTCTGTTCATTCTGCTCTGTTTTCTTCACTAAGGATGTGTCTCTCATCTAAACCTAGAGCTGGCCAATTTGGCTACTCCGACCTACCCTGCTTGTTCTGGGGAGATCATGTCTCTGCCTCCCAAAGGTTCGGATTGCAGGCAGGCCACCATGAATGCTAGGCTTTTACTTTCATGGGAGTACTGGAGATCCAATCTCTCGTCTTTGTGCTTACATGGGAAACACTATCCACTGAGCTATATCTAAGGCCTATCCTTTTCTTTGTTAAGATTTATGGCACTCAGCCTGTGATGCTTTTATAGAACTGTACCCAAACTCACAGTTCTACAAATTATATCTACTGTGACAAATTATATCTACTGTGCTCATCCCCCTTTTGTGAGTACTGAAAGGCCAGCTCTTCTTTAAATAGCTGAGGCTGCCTAAATCTGACATAAGGGTTCTGACTTAAACTGCAGCGATTTCTTCAGTCAGCAAGAGTTTACCTTTTAATATCATTGTGAGATTGCTGACCATGAATTCTTCTCAACTTACAGGAAGCCCTTAGGTTTTCAGCCAGGGTAAACGGCATCATCCACAATCACTGTGCTAGAGCCGCTCTTCTCCCAGTGAGCACGCTCCAGTGCAGGGGTGAAGCAGCCAGGCCGAGAGGAAGAGATAGGCAATTTTATACAAACCAACAGCCCAAAATTCTGACGAAGGGAATTCTGAAGCTTTTCGTTTCTCCCTCTTTTCCATGCTCCTCTTTGTCTTCTTTCCTACTGCATTTGGAAGTAAGATCAGGATATGTGACTGCCTAACAGGTTTAAAAGTGATGACTTGAACATTCGCAGCTCAGCACTGGAAATTCAGAACTGACAAACCATGTGTAAATAAATCAGAATTCCCTGTCCTCTCAATCCTGCTTCTCTTAAAACTGCCAGTAAAATAATTTGTCTTCAAGCTTATTATTAGCAGTGAAGATATCCTTTGCCCTCGTTTTAGAATGTTCCAAATGCTACAAAGTCCCTACTACAAACCAGGTGATACTAGCCACTCCCCCTCTACAATTGCACCTGGGGATCTTCCTTCACTCCGTCCTTCTTCTTTTGGTTTTCTTTCTGTGTCTTTAATGACATCCCCTTCTCTGATCTACTTTTCCCATCAGTAGAGATCTATGTTACACCACCCTCAGGCCCCACAAACCCTAAGTATTATAAAGGTAAAATCAAGAAGAAACTACCAAAATCATAGCTCAAAACTCACCTGTTTTCTCTTTGCCTTTAAAGCCCTCTGGTCATAATCTATGAAGCATAGATCGATGTCTTGCTAGCTTCTATCTTATGGTTCTAATCCACTGCCCCATGCCACAGCCCCTCCCAAGCCTCAGTGCATCATCTTTCCTTTTCCAGTTCTCTTCCCAACTCTTGTGTACAAGAGAAAAATCTTAATTCTGTTGTGATCTTTAAAAAATCTGTTTGCAGAAATGTGACCTCCATTCTTGCTCTGGAAGAAATTCTAGCATTATTTCTAAGACTTTTTTTTTTTTTTTTGGATTATTTCTACCTCTCCCTCCCTAGACGATCCAGGACCAGAATAGCCCTGAAAGTATATCTCCTTTCCTCAGAAGCTGCCTCCGTGAGAAGCAGTTCAGAAATAGCTATTGGCATCTTTTGGAAGAGTAATATGTGTTTTCATCTCTGGGCACAAAGTAAAGCCAGGAAAAAGGCCAGGAACGAGCAGGAGGGACATAGGAGGAGACCAGAACACGGAATGATTTGGATACAAGCTGCACTCTGATCTTTACATCTTATGAAATGGAGTATAAAGCTAAACAGGGCTGAGGGCCACTGCAGGGTTCATCCAAGGATCTCTTCAAGTGCAAATGTGAATGCCTGAAAATAGAAAAATGCTCTCGGTAATACTACCTGTGTTATAAGAGATGTGTGCCATTCAGGAATGGTTAGGTGTGTGATCAAAGAAACTCCTTCTGTACCCAATAATTTAAAGTATTTCACCTGCCAATATGTTCCTTCATATTGAAATGCTCTTCCTAGCCACCTCCCTCACTGATACCCAAGTCATTTACACTACCAGTCTGCAAACATGAAGGATTGTAAGATTAAAGCAATAAATTTTACTGTATTCCATTGTTAAAATCAGATACATGAAAAGCTTACTTGGTGGTATATATAATGAGAAATATTTATCAAAGCCATCATTGCAAATTTTATTGGAGTATAAGGCAATTTTCTATGAAAATTTTGTATTAAAGACTCATTATATATATAATATATGTATATATATGGATATTAAAATAGCCATTTTTCCTTTTGTCTGTAATGAGCTGACTTAAATATAGCATAAAATATGTACTAGTGTAAGAGCAGAATACCCCTATACTCTGTGTTATCAGTCCCCATATAAATGTTATTAGTTTATATTTGTTTATGGTTTTCTTACTACAGTTGCTACACTCCATGCTGAATATCCTTGAACATCACAGGTGCGCACCACAGTAAGTAAATAATGTTATTTTGGTGTTCAAGGGAAAAAGATATCTCTCACATTTCTTTTTCATGTGTGACCTTTAATTTCCTAATATTTTCCAAGTGACCCACCACATATGCTTAATTGTACAGTCCTTTTTAACACAGAGAAAATAACCAGCATCATGTAATTGATATGTTCCAATACCTGTTTGAAAATTAACTCTATTAACAAGAGAGTGTTTTGTACATGCATGTCTTCTGAGGATAGCTCTCCTGGTGTGGACAGGTCAATAAATCACACCTTGGAAAGATCTATTTAGATAGTTCCAGAAGCGTTCTTTCATAACTTTTAAGGAAGAAAGGGCTCACTTGAGATATGTACCTCTTTGCTTCAGTACACAGAGTTTAATGCTGGACTAAAACAAGGAAATATCAAAGTTGGAAGTCAGACCTCCTTTCCTCTTTATTCATAATGCAGTGCCACACATGGAAACCAGACCTTCACAAATGCAAGGCAAGTAAGTCCCTGCAGTGAACTAATTACCCAACCCTGCATAGATACAGTTTTGAATGTCCTTGGTTTCGTGGTATTGATATCAATTCAGATATCAGAACAGTCCTGAAACTAACTAAAACTTGCCCAAAGCTGCTCCCATAAAATCTGGTGCAAATAACTATTTTGTTTTTCTAGACAGTACCAATGGAGCCTTGTAATAGGAAGATATTAGTGAACTTTGATTTCTGCCTTAGTTAGCATGTTTATAAAAAATTAGTTATGCTCATGAATGCATACAATTCTATCTTCTGGGATATCATGTAATCTGATAAGGAAAAATGTATCTTTAATATAGTAATACATTTTATATAGCAATAATAATATGATAAATAACTTGATTGATTAAATATTGGAAAAGAATCTGACTAGACATTTTTAAACTGTTCTACAACATTAATCATTAAAGAAGTAAAAATCTAGTCTTAATGAGTTAGCAGCAGAATGGCTATAGCAAAAAAATATGTATGATAAAAAGTATCCATAAGAACATGGAAGGACTGAGTTCTCAGTATGCTTCTGGTGAGAATTTAAAGGCTTCAGCTAGTTTTTGGTTTCTAACAATGTTCTACCAGAGTTACCACATGACACAGAGATTTAATTCATGTGTGTATATACTTAACAGAACAGCAAGTCCACAGTTTACAAATGTCTGGACCTAAGAATTCACAAAACTGTCATTTAAATAATTTAAAGTAAAACAACCCAATTATTCATAATAAATAAATATTATATATCTACAAAATGCAATGCTGTTCAAATATTAAGAGGAAGGGTTGGCACCACATATAGCGTAGATGGATCTGTAGAATGGATCCTGAAAACGCTCTGCTAAGTGAAAGGAGACACAACAAAGTGCATCTTACATCATTGCATTTATGTGAAATGGTAAGAAATGCCAATATATTGAGAGACAGGTTTGATCATTTCTTCCCAAGACAGTGCTGATCATATATATTTCACACAAAGAGTAATGCTAGGCAGAATCTCAAGGAACAATCTAGAGGTCATGCCACAACAGAATTGCTCTGGGATTCAAGTAACAAAATGAGAGCCAGGTGGTACTTATGCATGCCATGATTACATGTGTGAGCAGAATAGCCCAAGGGATAATTTTTTTTTAAAGCTAACTTCTTGACCTTTTGGACTAAACAGAATCAGTATTCTTATTATTCTGTAGGGTGATGAGTCTACCCATTGTGCATAAGAAACATTTGTGCAAATGTTCTGGTTCTTACAAAAATATCACAGAGATAGCACATAGATGATAGCTTAGAACAGAAGATGTAGCCATTTTTTCCCCAAGACATACACATAAACAAGCAGACCTGGGAGAAGAGTCTCCACGCTCGTGACTCCATCTGTACTCAGTAAATACACAGTGCAGACTTCCTACACACGTGACATTCACCTGAATCACTAAGATCCTAAGAAAGTATGTTTAGTTGATCTAGTCAAAATATTTGTGCAAAGCATTGCATGAAAACTAGTATTGATGCTGACACCATAAAATTTTCTATTTACTCATTTGATTGTTTCTTTATTCATTTACTTATTTGTTTATTCTATATCTTGTTGTACTAGAATATTTTTAGCTTAATTATTACCATGGATACATGCCATCTGATGCATGTCTACCCTATCAAAACTGTACATGGAAGGTTCAACTGTATACAGTATACATGCCATCTGAAACATGTCTACCACATCAAAGCTGTACATGGAAGGTTCCAGTGAGTAAGTAATTAACAGTGCTGGTTGCTCTTGCAGAGGACCAGTTTGGTTCCAAGCACTCACATCAAATGGCTCACAAACACCTCCAATGCCAGCTCTGGAGGGTCTGACACTTCTTCTGGCTTTAGTATGCAACCCTACACACATAGACACACACACACACACACACACACACACACACACACACACACACACACACACACACATACACATACACATACACCACAAATAAAAAGTAATAGAAATGTATATGCAGAAGTGTATTGAATGACTGATTGAATGAATGAACAGACTAAAGAACTTAAAGGAAGCTAAAGAAAGAGATGCTGAAAGTAGATGAATAAAATCCAGTTCACCTCTATTGTGGTCCAACTTCATTTTGGAATAGGTTTCTTAAAGTTATTCCCAGCTCTATTCAGCTTATGAATCCAATTGTTCCTACATCTCAAACTACCTCATCAACAAGCTCTATCCAGAAAGAGTGTCAGAGATGATGAGACAGACTTACTGACAGATGCAAGCTTTGTCATGCTTGTGGCATCAGGCGAGGTGACATGATGCTGTTCTACAACAAGCTCATAGTAGTAGTCGGATTTTTGCCAAAAATAATGTCTTACACTGTTCTCATCCAAATTTGTGGCCTCTTCTTCCCCCCTTTTAAGCTCAGCAGCTTTTCCTGTGTTCATAAATGTGTGTTTTCTTCTTGATCATTTTCTTATGTGCTTAGAGTTGGGTGCCCAACACAGCAGCCAGGACCTGGATTAGTCAGTCCTACTCCAAGGATTCCTGGGACCATTCTTCCAGCCACAGCCCCATGTTATTAAGCACTCCAAGTACTCAGGAACAACTAAGCATTATGCAGCCAACATGTTATTTCCAGCATGTCCCAGTACTCAGTACGGAACTGTGTGATTGGACTTCTTTTAACTTTAATTTCTCTGAGATAATGCTAAGTTTTTATGTTAGTTTTTAGACTTTGCTAATAAGGAAATATTACACCATACAGCTGTACATCTGTTAGGTGAACCATTCACCCTGAAAAAGATATTTAGCTCCTTTGCAAATTGGTTCCTATGCAAAAAAAAAATGCTTCTTTTAACATTTTATAATTATATTAATTTATTTATTTAGTATATCTCTGTCTCTGTCTGTCTCTGTCTCTCCTTCCCTCTCTGTCTCTCTGTCTCTGTCTCTGTGTGTGTGTGTCGGGGGGAGGCTGTCTATGTACCACTATCTATATGGTGGTCAGAGGACAACCTGTCAGAGTTAGTTTGCTTTCTCCGCCATGTAGTTCTGTGGATTAAACCCAGGTTGACAGTCTTGGCAACAAGTGCCTTTATCAGCTTAGTCACCAACACTCTGAATGCTTACAAACAAATGTTACATGATTATAGGTTTCAATTTTTCTTGTGATCAAAAGAATAAATTCAAATGCTAGACATTTAAAAATCCACATTTATATTTGTAAATATTTCTGCTATTGTCCAGACCATTTTACAGTATCCTGTTGTGTGTGAATGACTAAGTTTCTCTGTGTGTTCACCAACACTTGCTACTACGATTATATTTTTTTAATTGGTCCTATTGACAGATATCAATGACAATATAACATTTTTGTTTAACATATATTTATCTAAAAGATGATGAGACAGAGTGAGTGATCACAGTTCCCATGCATTTGCTTATCAACTGTATACCCTCCTTATTGAAATTACTTCGTACGCATCTATCTCAGTCCTTTTCAGACTTGTTTTAATTGTTGAATTCAGACCATTCTTTACATATTATAGATATAACACTTTGCCAAATATGTGGCATGCAAAACTTTCCACATAGTTTTTCTTTTCCATTAAGGCAAAGATTTTCATTTTAATGAAAGTCACCAACTGTCCCATTTATGAATCATGCTTTTTTAACAAAAAAATTAACATTGATCATGAAGAGATTCCCTTATACTATTTATCTAAAATATTAGAGTAATAGACCAGAGAGACAGCTCAATTTGTAAAGATATTGGCTGCTATGCCTGAATTCAATTTCCATAATCCACTTGGCAGAAATCACTGACTCCTCCAAGTTGTCCTTCAATATGCACAAGCACTCTGTGACATTTGCAGGCACACACACTCATGTGTGCATGCTTGTGCACTCATGTACACACAAACACACACACGCACACACACACATGCATGCACACACATGTGTGCACCCACGGGGGCAATGATAATGTTTCAGAATTATGCTTTATATGTGTGTGTTCTATGTGGAGTTAATTTTAATGATGTGTGAGGCATTGCCATTTGTTGAAAGTTCTCTTTCTTCCTACTTTGAGTTTAACTGGAACCCCTGACAAAAATAAGCTCAGCATATTTGTGAGATTCTGCTCCCACATTCTCCTTTCTGATGAATTAATCCATGTATCATATCAAGAATGGTCTTTTTTTCCTATGGCTCCACAACATGCTCTTTCATGTAGAGCTGCAGTTACCATATTTTCGCATGTTATATCTATAGGAAACAATTTGCAGTTTCATAGGCAATGCAATTAACCTATTTTAAGGATATTTGACATCTTGACTTGTCAAAATCTTCTAGTCCATGATCATTGTATAGCATATGATTTAGGTCTTTGTTTTCTTCATCTTTTTGTATTTTTAGGGATGCATATTTTGTGTGTGTTTGCTAGACTTATAGCTGATATTTTATTTTCAGTGTAATAATAAATAGTATCTGTTTTAAACCTGTTCCTGAATGTTTTTACTTGTTTATTGAAATGCTATTTTTTGTTGAACTGTTTTTTTTAGATGAGGCTTGACATTTGTTGTTGTTTTATTTGGCCTACTGTTTGCTCTTGCTGAATTTTTTTTTTATTACTTCTTTGGGTTATTGTATATATTATATTTTTGGCAAATTTCTTTGTAGAAAACCAGGTCTTTTACAAAAAGTAAGTTTCATTATTTTTTCCAATATAGATTCTATCCACATTATTCTGACTTCAAGACATTCTGGTAATGTTTTGACTAATATTTGTGCCTACTTTTTAAACTATGTGTTGAGATTTTGTCTTTTCTTGTTTACTGTAGTGTTAAATGTGGGCACCCAAGACTTGAAGTCTGCATATAGCCCCCATGACCCAGCCTCCAAGTTAATTTTGATTGGTAAATAAAGATGTCAATAGCCAATAGCTGGTCTAAAGAGCTATAGATGGGGTTTAGGTTTTATGGGCTTGCAGGAGAGGAGGACCATGGAGAAGAAAATGCTCAGGAGAGGAGGAAGGAGAAGTCACCATGGGTTAAGGGTCAAAAAAGTGGTCCTGAGGGCTGCCCAATTAGAGTTACGAGCATCCCAGATAGAACATAATAAATTGTTAAGTAGTAACTCAGGCTATCAATAGGGAAGCAGTAACAGCTTGGAGAGTAGAAAGCTGCCCAGCGGTTCGCCTGGCGGCTGTCCGCAGGCTGAT
>NC_034604.1:12172824-12179804 GCF_900095145.1 Mus pahari | reverse complement strand
AAAGCTGCCCAGCTATTTTACTGAGTAAGGATTGTTAAAAGTCTAAAAGCTATATTTTTTTTGTTTTTGTTTTTATCTAGAAATTTAATAACTAAAGGCTGGGTAGAAACACTGGACAGAGATATAAAATATTTAATACTACATATGTAGCCTCAATGTTCAGCAAAACTCACTTTAAAAAATTAATTTGAGACAGAAGCGTTAAGTCTTTAACCATCAAGTATTATACCTGATGCTATTTGAAGGTTTGTGTGTGCTTTTTTGTTGCTTCCACTGATGAAGGACCCTTTCATTCTTAATTTTATTAAGGATTATTACCATAAATATTAACTAGATTTTATTAAACGACTTCTTTGCACCAATGGGCAGGACTGTTTAAACTTTCATTTAGTTTATTGATAAAGTACAACATGAAACTAGATTCTTGAATGTTGGCTTACACACTGACTAAGTCCTACTTGGTTATTTTTTAATAACCATTTTGTTTTGTGTTTCTGGATTTGATTTACAGTTAGTTAGATGAGAGTTTCTACGTCTAAATTCGTAAATGGAATTAATTTGTAACTTCTCTTTTTCTTTCTGCTGTTTAATTATTTTTTTCTTTGCCTGATTATATTAACAGCCTTAAAAAACCAAACAAAACCAATAATGCTCTATTTGTCACAAAATCGTGACAAATTTCTTTTAATCTTTTAAATGTTTAGTAGAATTATCAAGTGATGCCATCTGGCCTGGAAATGACCTTTTAGAAGACTATAAGCAGGAATTTAATTTCTTCAGTGTAGGTTCATTCATGCTGTTAATGTTATCATTATTTTTTTAATTTGTGTGTCACATGCATGTGTGTTTTAAGGAGCTAATGTATGATGATCATGACAGAAATGTCAGTCCACCTAACTCAGATGTGTGAAAAGTAAGTTTCAGAAAAACATGGGATCTAGAAATGACAATGAATTGAATACAACTTACAAACTTGTTTTTTTTAATTATTATAAGACAAATATTGTTAAGGTTCTTATATTTTAAGATGAAGTACATTGTTTACTGGTTATAAACCAAAAATCTAAAATACAGAATTAACAGTTTTAAATATCAGAGTAAGAGAAATATATCTCTGTTTAAGCAAAGACATTTTCAGTGACTTCACATCATAGTATGGTTTCCCTTACCCAATGGCAGCTTCGGCTCCTCACCACTTTGAGTAGACTCTAAGTTTTGTGTCTAGAATATTAGAAAAAACAATTTACTAATATAATTTCATTAACAGATTTAATCCATTGCCATAGTGAATAACCAGAGTTGGAATCTTGGCAAGTAGATTTTGTTTTCTTATTCATGGAATGTTTACAGCTGTGTATAGCACAAACATAAGTTTTTCCTACTGCTTTGTTAGGTTAGAAAATTGCTACTCACTCTCCCATCTCTCTAACAGAGTTCTGTTTTTTTATTTTTTTATTGGATATTTTTTTTATTTACATTTCAAATCTTATCCCCTTTTCTCTCCCCCCCCCCAAACCCACTGAAACCTCCGATCTCATCCCCCTTCCCTCTGCTTCTATGAAGGTGTTCTCCCACCCACCCACCCACTAACTCTAACCTCCCGGCCCTGGCATTCCTCTACCTTGTGGCATCAAGACTTCACAGGACCAAGTGCCTATCTTCCCATTGCTGTCTGATAAAGCCATCCTCTGCTACATATGTGGTTGGAGCCCTGGGTCCCTCCATGTGTACTCTTTGATTGGTGTTTTAGTTTCTGGGAGCTCTGGGAGGTCTGGTTGGTTGATATTATTCTTCCGATGGGCTTGCAAAACCCTTGAGCTCCTTCAGTCCTTTCTCTAACTCCTCCATTTGGGACCCCATGCTCAGTACAATGGTTGGCTGTGAGTATCCTCCAATAAATACAGAAAATGTCATACATTTACACAATGGAGTACTACTCAGCTATGAAAAACAATGACTTCATGAAATTCTTCAGCAAATGGATGGAACTAGAAAATATCCTAAGTGAGGTAACCCAGTCACAAAAGAACACACATGAAATGCACTCACTGATAAGTGGATATTAATCCAAAAGCTCGGAATACCCAAGATACAATTCACAGAACACATGGAACTCAAGAAGAAGGAAAACCAAAGTGTTCATGCTTTGATCCTTCTTAGAAGGGGGATCAAAATACTCATGGGAGGGAATACAGAGACAAAGTGTGGAACAGAGACTGAAGGAAAGGCCCTCTAGACACTGCCCCACCTGGGGATCCTTTCCATATATAGTCATCAAACCAGGACACTATTGTGGATGCCAGAAAGTGCTTGCTGACAGGAGCCTAATATAGCTGTCTCCCGAGAGGCTCTGCCAGAGCCTAACAAGTACAGAGATGGATGCTTACAGCCAACCATTGGTCTGACAGAGTTCTTAGTCCATGATTTAAAATCCTATTTTGATATTGTCAGAAATTTTGTTCAGTGTAGGGCTAACCTGCTTGAGGTGGACATGCTGAAGTAGACTAACATGTACACACTTCCTGTGAGCCCTGCTTCCCCTGGCAGCCAGTCTTTTACATCACGTCCTTGGAGGTCTGCATCACTTGGACCAGAGACTGATTCCTAGAAGCATTTCCAGCGACTCTTGCTATTTAGTTATGCAGCTGCACAAGTGGCTAGCTCCTGAAACGTACTTATAACTCCCATCCATGTCCTCAGTGGGAACTCAGGTTTCAAGGAAATCTAACGCAAAGGGACAAGGACATTCCAGCTTTTTAGACTTTGATTTAGGGTAATGGGATGATTTTTATTTGTCTCATAGTTTTCATTTTTGTGTATGTGTGAGATGGTTTTATGTGTGTGTGTGTGTGTGTGTGTGTTTATACACACACACACACACACACACACACACACACATATATTCTTGTGTGTCAAAATGTACATGCAAATATGGAGGACACAGGATAACTTATTTGTCATTCCTCAGACACTGTTGATATTGGGCAATTTTTGAGTTAATTTTTGAGTTAATGTTTCCCACTGGAATAAAGATAGTGAAATACTTAGGCTTTCTGGCTATTAAGCCCTAGATGGTGAAAATCCAAGCGCAAGCTATGGTGCCCTTTCACACAGGTTCTTGGGGCTGAATGCAGGTCCTCGTGTTGACAAGGCAATCACTTTACTGACTGAGCTATCTCCTCATGCTGACCACCGTCATTGTGTTTCTACTTGGAAATGTGTTTCCAGGAGATTACTGACTAAAAAAATGCAAAGCCAGCAGGTCTGTGTCCATCTGTCTTCTATGTCAGCTTGGAGAGTTTTCACTTGAGTCCATTTTTGTCCCCTCATTCTTTTCAGGCCACTGTCTCCATAGTTTCTGACTGCTATGACTCATTCCAGGCTGTCATTTCAAGAGGAAATATTTCTGTGATCTTCAATTCCTTTGGTCCAATTATTTTGAAGTGCTCTGATTCTGTCTCCTGATACAGAAGAATTCTCGAAGTCTTAGAGAGACAGGTCCTCACTATTTAGTTTACACAACCCTCGAAACTGTTAGAAAACTTTCAGGTGAGAAACACCACCACCACCAACAACAAAGAAAACAAACCGTGTTGGGTGTGGGGGTGCACACCTCTAATCCCAGTGCTCTGGAAGCAGATACATGTAGATATCTGTGAGCTGGAGGCCAAAGTAGGCTACAAAGTGAGTTACAGGACAACCAGAGCTGTTACACAGAGAAACCCTGGCTCCCAAAACAAAACAAAATAAAACAAAGCATAAAAAAAATCTCTCCCTAGATTAAAAAGTTAAAATGTATTATGGTTTTTATACTAGGGATTGAACCCATGTCCTTACATGCGCTAGGAAAATCATCTAGCATGAGCTACATCTAACCTCATTTTAATGTATACTTCAGGTTTGACTCTACTGTGTTGCCACAGTTGGCCTTGAAGTTGTGAATCTCCTGCTTCAACCTGCCAAGTATCTTGCATTACAAGTGTGTGTAAGCATGTGTGGTCTATGGTTTTGATATCCTTGAGTTCTCACTCTTATGAAACCACACCCTTGAATATTGATTCAGAAATACAAATCTCATCCTACCAAGCCCTTCAATAGGTTCCACTTCTTTAAAGAAAGATGACACAATCATAGCAACACATTCTAGATCTTTCTTGGGGACAGCTTTGATTCTAATTTTCCTGAGCAATGAGTGGAACCCTAAAGTTAAGGAAGTACTCGCCATCTCACCTTGTACTTTAGCATCTTGGATGGTCAATCTTGACCTTTCTCCTGGACTGGGTTTGCAGTCACCTAATCTTTGAGCATGTCTGTGAAGACATGTCTATAGAAGTTTAACTGAAGAGGGAGATTCACTCTGCACATGCGTAGCTCCATCTCACTGGCCATGGTCCTGGGTTGAATCAAAAGGCTAAAAGGATCACCAGAGCTCATTGCTTTTGCTTCCCATACTTTAGATGTACAGTGACTCATTCGATAACTGTCTCTGCTAGGAGGGTCTGTACCCTCAAATATAAGCCAAGCATAAACAAAAATAAACCACTTTCCTTAACTTGATTTTTTTGTGTTATCACAACAATGACAATAGTAACCTAGCCCCCTAATAAGTCAATGTTGTACAGCAGTTTCCTCTGAATTGATGCATTCAATCTCGCAGAGAAGCTCCTATGACTCAGAAAGTTCTAAAGGGAGCTTGTTCAGACTCAGGAAGTAAACAACCCAGAAACGTTCTTATTTCTTCTGGGTTACATATTTACACCTGCAACCTTTGATAAACATTTCATTCCTTCTGTCCTCTCAGAAACGTTCTCACGGTTTTCTCATTTTCTCAGAGTACAGAGAAACACTGTTCAATCCTTTTCACCTCTTCACCCTCTTTTCCTCTCTCCAGTCAGCACCACCAGCTTGCATTTACAGAATTATAGTGCCCCAAATCGATGAGTGCCCCAGAGGGAGAAGTCAACATAAAACTCAGCCTGCAGGCGTTCCCCATCACTTTTCTCCCTGTGCTTATGCCTCCTGGGAAGAAAGGAAAGCCATGGTTCTTTGTTAATCCCTCTGAATTTTTTTCTATAAATGCTCAAAGCTTATTTTTCTCTGGACTCCTGAGACCACACTCTCAATGTCAGCCTGGACACCAGCTTCGGTTTCTATGCATTATTCTGATGAAATGGTGGCCCATATGGCTAATTTATATGCCAGGTGTCTGTCTGCTTCAGATACCAAATAGACAAAGACCCTTTGTTTCTATGTTTCAAACACATTTATTCAGTTACTTTTCCCTAGAAAATTTTAAGCTGGAATAATTTGCCCTTGTGAAAGGTGCCCAATAAAGGGCCAGGCCCCAGGACTGAAAAGGCACTAAGGTAGCTTTCCTTTCCGTTACAGGGTGAGGTACAAGTCCCCACCAGGGTCTCATGTTTTGAGCACTTTATCCCAAAGTTGTGGGACAACTTTGAATGATGTGGAAACCTAAAGAGGCAAGCCCAGCTGGCAGAAGCAGGTCATAGGAGCAGACCTTGAAGGTTACCAGCCAGTCCAATCCTGGTGCAGCTACCCTGCATCCTTGTCCACATTGAGAGAGATGCAACTATTACACATCATCGCCAATGAGACCTGAATCAGCCCTTTCCAAAATGATGGACTGAGGAGCTCTGAAACCAGGACTCAGAATAAAATGTTCTCATGGACATTGATTCCTCCGGGTATATGGGTCACAGCAATCCAAATGTAACTAAAGCCCCTTACTAAGCCATGAGAGAGAAATGGAAAAGACAAGGACCAAAGGGTAAGTCACATTAAAGTTATAAAGTGCCAACTAGGATATCATTCAAGAGGGAAACCACAGCAGTTATCTTTGCTGCCACCTTAACACTGTTTAAGCATGGAAAGAATCGTGGAAGGAAAGCTTTTATTCAATGTCAAATTAGGAAGCACAGCAGGTCTGGGGTTTAAAGCAACCAGGTCTGGTGAACAAGAGATTACAGCATTTATTAGTCAGAAAGCCTTAGTAAATCCGTACCCTTAGTGATGCTTCCTGTGGTCAAGTACTCTGCTGTCTGAGTCTCATCTGTTTCCATTGCAGCAGGTCTTCAGGCTACGCCATCTCTTAGGTATACACACAACAGAATCACAGCATTGTTCAAGGGAGTTGATTAATTCTAGGACCCACTTACCTAACATCCCTAATACTTGGCACACATGATTCTGCCTTAGCTTTCATTTGTCCCACAGAATGTGTATGCATTATTTATTGTGTTGCCAATCCTGGTTGAGCAATGAGTAAACCAAAATAATGTGATTTATTATTTTGTTGTTTGTTTTAGTCTTACTTTCTACTAACTTCTAGTTCCCAAATTACATATGCCCTCCTCCTGAATTTTGTATACTTTCTTTTCAATTTGAATTACTAAGACTAGTATGTGTATGAGAGGAACTGGCCTCCATTTAAATGAATTAATCAGCCAGAAGATTCACTATGGGAAAGTTCACTATGTTTCACCAGACAGTGCCCTACTCGTGGGAAACCTTCATGGAATCTCCTGGTAGAAAGCTTTATATTAGGTAATAATAAAACCCTGAGCTCAGAGCAGTGCAAGACATTACACACAACTAAAACCAAAACTTTAATAAAATAGTGTTTATAGAACAAGAACATATTTGAGCTCTCAGGTTTTCATCCATTCATAATTATATAGCACATGTTTATAAAATAATAGTCATATTTCATTATGCATTCTAGTAAATTCTTTTAAAATTAATTTGTTTTGTACATATGTGATATAAGAGTGCCCATATCGGTGTGAGTCGCAGTGTGAATTACAGGGAGTGTGTGTGTATGTATGTGTGTGTGTGCGCGCGCGTGTGTGTGTGTGTGCGTGTGTGTGCATGTGTGTGTGTGCATGTGTGTGTGTGTGCATGTGTGTGTGTGCATGTGTGTGTGTGTGCATGTGTGTGTGTGCATGTGTGTGTGTGCATGT
>NC_034604.1:12164818-12172629 GCF_900095145.1 Mus pahari | reverse complement strand
GTGTGTGTGTAAGTCAGAGGAAAATTTGATGGAATTGATTATTTCCTTCTATCATGTATATTCTGGGGACCAATGCAAACAAAAGCATTTACCTGCTGAATTATTTTGTCATTCCATCCAGTAAACTCTTTGCCAAATATTTTACATAAAGCTAAATTGTCTACATAGTGGTAGTCTGGGATAATATATTTCTTGAGCTACATCTTGTTGCCTTTACATCACTGATCTGCTTCTCTATAAGTCTCAATGTGAGTGGCTTTAAAAGTAAACTGTAGTGATTTCATTAAAAAAATGAATCCACTGCCTTTTGGGGTTGTATTGCTGGGGACAGTGAAGGAGGCTGCAGTGACTATTTCTATCACTAATTCTACACTTAGAAAGGACCTGTTTGTGAAAAATCTCAGGTTTGATAGTGAAGTCATCTTAGTTTTTAAATATTATGGCTTTTCTAATGTGATGTTTCGGTGTCAGCTTAGCTAGACAAAGTGCTGGGTAGATAGCTGGTCAAACATTGTTTTAGGGTATGTTTCTGAGGGCGTTTCTGGAGAAGTTAACTTTTGTGTCTGCCTGAGTAAGGGAGATGCACCCTTGTAGAAATGGGTGCACAGAATATACTTACTCTTTTGACAGCCAAAATAAAACACAAAAGCCAGAGGAAGGATAAATCTTCTCTTTTGTTCCTCTGATTAGGACATCTGTCCTCTCTTGTCTGGGACACCAGACCTGACAGGTACCAAGTCAAAGCCTGGAATCAGGAGTGGGCAAAGACTATTGCCTTTTTGTCTAAAAACTGAGATCCTGGACTGTGAAATATTTTCACAGAATGAATTGCACCGTTCTTGGGTACATAGGACTAAAAGTAGCCATTGCAAGTACAAGAGAGCAAGTGTTTGGAAGTGATGTACTATTTTCAGTCTTTTTTTTAAACATCAGCTTGCTTCTCCATGCTTTGTGCACTGACCTTTCTATTTGCTTTAAGGTTTCTTTTGATAAACATATGGAATTTTGAAAATACCCAACTTCTTTTTCTTTGTTTATTTGTTTCTTTTTTTTTTAAATCTTTTTCTTCTTTTTTGGTATGGTAAGAATAATTTATGTAATAATTGTTTTTATTTCCAGGCTGCAAGGATATTTTATATTTTCCCTAAAAAATATAACTTTAGCTTTATCATGTATAAACCATCCTAATTTTAACAACAAATGTTGGTAGACTACAGACCATCATCTAGGTCAAACGCCTTGTATTTATTTTCATATAAAGCTATAATGACCTGGTTTCACACTTTTGTATCATAACCATTGACGAATGTTTTCCACTACAGCATTATTCCCCAGAAGTTAGAACAGGATTTAGGATTCCCTTGATTCACTAGAATTGTTTTATTATTACATTGGCTTAAAAAATAAATTTTAACAATATTGTGTATATTTACCCATAACCATGGCACCTCTCTTGTAGTAAGGTTATTATATCTTCAGAAATATTTTAAAATTTTACTAGATATAATATGTACCATGGTTTGATTTGTTTGCTGTAGTAAGTGGTTTTTAGTCTTCATTCCCTAAGTTATGTGGAAACAGATATAAAGGGATATAAATGCATAGACATTTATTTATTTTTATTATATAACAAACTTTACTGGAGTTACTTACTGATGTTAATACATTAATTTTAGTAAGTTTTAAGACACCAATGTAAAACTTTTATCTTTGATTAAAATTTAGCACAAAGTTCCTTTTCTCCTCAGCCTTTACTTCTCCCTTCCTTCCTTCCTTCCCCCCCCCCTCTCTCTTTCTTCCTTTCTTCTATTAACTTCTCCTGTTGGACATTATGGTTCAGTCCTTTTTCATTTTTGGCTTCCAAAAGAAGGTATTAGTTGTTTGATGTTGTGGTAAAATTAACTGTGTTTTCTTAGCTCGCCTTTCTTTGATTGGCAAATTCACCTTCAAGCTTTGCTCTCCTTTCAGGAATAAATGTCAAATTCTCTCAAATGCTGCTTCTGTCCCTATTAAGGAAATTATAAGGCACTCTTGTTTTTCTATTCACCGAATGCGTTATAGTGATGCATGTTTCAGTAACAGCCAGTTTTACATTCAGATGACACTCTCAATTAAATATACAGTATCTTGTTTCTTGATATTTAAATGTCTTATTTGCATATATTAATTATACTTAATAATGAGCTTAATCAAGACATTTTTATACATGCTCATAATATACTTTGCTTGAAGACATATTAGAACTTAATGTAAAATAGTTTTTCTTGATGTTAGGTAAATGGCTTACCAGGTAAGAGTATTTACTGCTTTAAGAAGATCACACCTGAGCCAGGCAGTGATGGCACACGCCTATAATCCTAGCACTTGGGTAATTCTAGACTAGAACTAACCATCACATCTACTTATCTACAATTGCTAACTCTCCAAATATATATTGATAGGAGTCTCAAAATGATTTTATACCCACCCACTCCCACTTTTTGGCCCTGGCCTTCCCCTGTGCTGGGTCATATAAAGTTTGCAAGTCCAAGGGGCCTCTCTTCCCAATGATGGCCGATTAGGCCATCTTCTGCTATATATGCAGCTAGAGACAGGAGCTCTGGGGGTACTGGTTAGTTCATATTGTTGTTCCACCTACAGGGTTGCATCCCCCTTCAGCTCCTTGGGTACTTTCTCTAGCTCCTCCATTGGGGGCNCTGTGTTCNATCCAATAGCTGACTGTGAGCATCCACTTCTGTGCTGCCAGGAAGAATCTTAATAGGGAACTGTCTAGATTAGGTTGGCTTATGGGCAGGCCCATTCGTGATTGGCTTGAGTTATTTGCTATGGGAAGACCCAGCCTAAAAGTACGTGACACCATCCCCTGGGTTCAGGTCCTGAAGAGTATAGTAGTAGAGAAAGCAAGCTGAGAAGTAGGTATGCATGTATTCATTTCTCTTTCTGTTCTTGATTGTTCATAGGTCTAGCTAGCTGCTTTAAGTTCCTGCCTTGCCTTCCTCTACCATAAGGGATTCTAACCTAGAATCATAATCTGAATAAACCCTTCCTTCCTTAATGTTGCTTTTGTCAGGGGGCTATATCACAGTACAACTAAAGTTAAAACCAGCAAAGTAAAGGTGACCAAAATAGTCTGGGGCCTTGCTCAACTCACACAAGTTTTAAGAAGGTCTCACAAGCAAGGGTTAATGGCAACTCCAACAGATATCTAGCAGCTTTCTGTTTGTAATAACAGTAAATCATGAGAACTTATATTTTCATGATAAGAAATGAAAATGGATGCAAGCAGGTTATAGAAGTGAGTTACTGCTCTAATGTCTTCTTAATGGAGTCATTTGCTCACAGATCACAGAGGACACAAGTAAAAAAATTTTGCCTGCTAGTACTGAGTCCAAGCCATTATACTTCAAGGTTTAAATATTAAGCAACGTGCATGCTATACATTAGTTCCCTCACCATCAAAGTCTTAGAAAGTAAGAAAGTGTTAAAGGGTAGAAGTTAGACATAATTGAGTTCACCTAAAGTGCAAATGTTTGTGAGAAAGGGTGGGCAATATTCCATTGCATCTTTGTAAATCAGTTTTCCACTTGTGGTCTATAATATTAATTAGGAGATATATACAAATTATTATAGACCGAAGGAGAAGGGAATATGTATCATAATTCATAGAATATCTATGAAATACAATAAGTTAATCTATTCTACCATATCCTCAATGTTAAACTAACATAATCCCAGGTTATTTTAGTCTGATGATACACACAAAGGTGTTTTTAGCAATTACAACATAGAATATAAATAAAGCCATTATAATATTTTACACTCGAAAAGAGAATCATTTTAATAGTTAATTGTTTGTTATAGATTTCTATAGGTAAGCCACCTTGTACCTAATATTAAGAAACATTGAATATTGTATTTACAGACAGGCATCACATAAATGTGTTCTGCTTCAAACAAGCACATTGCACTGATAAATTAAAATGCTAGGTAGACATTTGGGGCAAATGAACACTTGGCATGTGTGTTTCTTCATTATTTTCCTTTGCTTTGTTTTAGGAATGTTTAAAGAGTTATTTTCAAGCATAGAGCAAAAATCCCTTTGCATGTGAAATGTACCTTACAGGATCAAACAACTGAACACTTGGTCTCCTGTGATGAACCCTTGGCAGATGCACACAGCTCATGGTATTCCTGCAAGGACATGGAATGATCACAAACCTTGATATTAATTGCATCTGTGTTTGAACATGATAAAAAGATGAATTTTGGCACTAAGAAGATATATCCATTCAGAAAACTAATCTCTATAGTCTCAGTTATTGAAACAATAAAATAATAGCAGCCATAGAATTACCTTGCAAAATTTTGTTCAGAATTGTAGATTATCAGTATGCTACACACATGCAACTTAAAGGCCATCTCCTTTGGGTCTATCCCTTAAAGCACATCACTTTATTGAGTGACTACCCCAGTGAAAATAGCAAATACCATCTTTACACAAAACTGAAAGCACCAAAGCTGTAAGGAATTCATGCTTAATTTCACATAATATAATAAGTAAGTATTATGCTAGTAAGTAAAAGAATCTAGAGAAAGAAATTGTGAAATTCTGATTCTGCTCTCTAGTTGTTAAAGTAGGTAAGTATTCCAAGGAGATATATATATATATATATATATATATATATATATATATATATATATATATTAAACAGTCCCAGTTTTTGAGCCATTGTAATTAATTTGGATGAATCAACAGTCATATCTCACAGTTGCTCAGCTTCTATATTGGCCACAAGTAGCACAGAGAATTAGAAAGGAAGAATGTCTTTCTGGTCATTTGCAGTGCTGAAATGGTTGGTGATTATGAAAAAAAATTACAATTCCTATGAGAGACCAATCCTATGAGAGCAAGAAATTATGCATTATAAATCAACATCAATCCATGATAGTTGCTTCAACCTCATTATACAAACAACCCACTAGGTTTCATTCATTAATACTTTTATATTGAGTAAATAAGGTTCTAACCCACAAACTTTGGTGGGCCCACTGCAAAATAGTATCCAACATGATTATGTTTGCAGGTGAAGTCTCTGAGAGATGAATAGAATGAAAGGGTGACAATTGGTGCGGATTACTAATTTTGTGGCACATGAAACTGATGATATCTTAGTCAATGTCGCGACACCATCATCATGGCAACTCCTATAAAGGAAAACATTTGACTATAGTTTCAGAGAGTTAGTTTATTGTCAGCATGGTGGGAAACATGGCAGCATGCAGGCAGACATGGTGCTGGAGAAAAAAATTGAAAGTTCTACATCTGGATCTGAAGGCAGCAGGGAAAGAGAGACACTAAACCTGGCTTAAGCATTTGAAACCCTGAAGTCTACCTCCAGTGACACATTTCCTCTAACAAGGCACACCTTCTAATCCCCACCCAGTAGCTATACTTGTAATGACCAAGCAGTAAAATAAGTGAGCCTATGGGAGCCATTCATATTTAAACCACCCTAGATGATTCTTTTTCTTCTCTCCTCCTCATCCTTCTCCTCCTTTTCATCCTGTTTCCTTCTTCCTCCTCCTCTTTCTTCCTTTCTTCCTCCCTCAACTTCCTTCTTGGGCATACTGACAAAGAAATAGTTGTCTTTTGACCTGAAAGGGTACTCCCCAAACACCTTATCTGCCGAGACATTACATTAGTTTTAGTCTTTCAAGCCTCCAGAACTATAGAAAGTGTATTTTTTTTTGCTGTTTAAGCCACCCGGTTGTTGCTATAGTGATATTATGTTGTAGAAGCACAAACTTGCTATTCTAAAGCTATTTCTTCTGAACCAAAACCTTCCCTCAGATCATGGAGAAGGCTTTTGATACTGAGGCAACTAAAAACCAAAAGCAAACCAAACCAAACCGCCACTGCTGCCACCATCACCGCCACCACCACCAACGACAACAACAAAATTTCTAAGACTCGGCAAACTTAGAAAAGTACAAGACTCCCAAGGTCCCTTGTCAAGGTGATGATTCGCAATTAGCAATGGCTGGGGAGAGGACCATCTCTTTAAGGAACTCCCTACAACTTGGACAAGAAGCTCCAGGGATAAGATTTTCATGAGAGTATCCATGTTGGAGTAAGACTTGACTATGCAGATGATTTTGAGGCCTGTGTCTACAAGCAATGACAGTATCCTCCTGGTTTCATCAATTAGACTCCTGTGGTCTGTCACCAGGGCCACATCTAGGATAAATAGAGTATTCCAGAAAAGACTGTTTATCTAAGAGAATTATAAACTATTAGATAGTTTACTATAATGGTTTTTAAATGATAGAGTTGGTCTACCAATGTATGCTACTTAGTTCCTCTTCATTTATCAGTCCTGAAATTTAAAATTCTATCTAGTCTTCATCTAGATAGGATATAGAAATCATGATGTTTGACATAGAGAATGTAACATTTCAAAGATTCTGAGGAAATTAGGGAAGTGATTGTAAATACATTGTGATATTCAAGAAAGGTGAATTCCATATTCCTAAGATCGTTTACTATGTGATTGTTGTAACATACTCAACAATAATACCACAAATGAAACAATGAGAAATATCCCACATGAGGAAAGGGTAAAAGTAAGAAGCAAACTGCATTTAAAATGCTGTGATGATTCTAATTTCAAGATAATTTTCATTCATGTTGATTTAGCTTGAACATTGACCATTTCCTTTCATTACCACGGAAAGTAATGAGACTTGAAACTTGCAGATATGCAAATGTGGACAACCTTTATCCTTCAGTGGAAACAAGTATTCTCCAGGGAAGGAGATCTGGACTATAAGCAGATATGCCTGGAATAGAGGAAGGGGATTTGTAGGGCTCTGAGCATATCTGCTTTTAGGACACATGATTTCCAGATTCTCAGTGGACTTCTAAAGAGTCATTATTCAAAATATTGAGACTGTATAGAAACACTGAGAGATGCAGGGAAATGACTTCCTAAAGGAAGCTTTATTACTTGAACATAAAACATTTAATAGTAGTCACATTCATAAGAAAACAATAAACTCTAGTGTAGTTAATTATTTGCCCAGTCTTTCCTACAATGTGCTCTGGTATATAGTTTGGTAGCAAGATCATGACAATATAGATATCTATAAATTCTGTAAATATTTTTATCCAGTGGTTCTCAATCTGTGGGTTGTGACCCATTTGGGACAAATGACCCTTTCATAAGGGCTGCATAGGAGATATCCTGCATATGAGATATTTATATTATGATTCATAACAGTAGCAAAATTACAGTTATAAAGTAGCAACTAACACAATTAATGGTTGGGGATCACCACAATATGAGGAACTATATTAGCAGGTTGTAGTGTTGAAAAATTGAGAACCCCCATTAATCATCAATGTGTAGGTTTTAAATAGCCCATGATACTTTTAACGTTTTGTGTCATGTTAAATTACACTAGGGGAGGGATCAAACCTTTGTAAAATTATAAGTAAACCAAAAGGTTAAGGATTGATGTTTAAAGTCAATCTTAATAAAATTCTAACAGTTTCTTCTGGTCTTGCTAAGAAATGTTCACACATTTGTTAGATTATTTATGGCTATGTTCATAATAATGAGATTAGCATTTTAGTCCATAAATTCAACAAGAAAAATCCCATTTTTACCAATGTGGATCAGTATCAGTCATCACATTAAGGACTTGAATTTTTCAAAAGGAAGTTGATTTCTAGTCTATTCTCTCTCATTATCTGTGTGCATGTGTGTGTGTGTGTGTGTGTGTGTGTGTGTGTGTGTGTGTGTGTGTGT
>NC_034604.1:12160524-12163928 GCF_900095145.1 Mus pahari | reverse complement strand
AGAAGAAGAAGAAGAAGAAGAAGAAGAAGAAGAAGAAGAAGAAGAAGAAGAAGAAGAAGAAGAAGAAGAAGAAGAAGAAGAAGAAGAAGAAGAAGAAGCACATAGTAGAGTTGTACTAATGCCAAGATTTCACCATGTAAAATATTCCCACCACCACCAAATGATCAGGTTAAGTTCAATTAATAGACTCATTTCAAGTAAAACATCTTGTATTCAAATATTCACTTCTATGTCAACAGCTTCTTTTCATCTACATTAATAAAAAATAACCAATTTTGTTCTTTTTATCATTTGAATTTTTGCTATTTGTGGAAAATATTCATCCTATCAGGTTTGTGCATGAAAAAAATCTTATTTTAAGGAAGGTATTATTATTGTTAACATTTTTTGGTTTGTTTGTTTCTTTTGTTTTTTTTGTTACACTGTCACATAATCATAGCACACACTTTTTCATCTTCTCCCCTGAAATCCTATATTAAAATACTCGTGTTTGGTTAATTAAGAAGTTGTTCTTTGGAGCATAATTGTTGTATTGTAGCAACTAGTAGTAACATAACTCAGGGTAAAAGTCATTAATTACTATCAAAGATTCAAAAATCTCTTCCTAATCTGGGTTGGTTGTATATTACAGCATGGCTTTGGGGTTGTCATTAATGCCATGGTGATCCAGATGATTTGGGGTAACACTGCAGTATTACTTATATGTTAAAATGAACATTGCAAACTTTTACTATGAATTTCATGGTCATGTCACTGATACCCTAGTGACTTACCTGAACCTGAGCACGCAATGGTGAAGATACATCTGGTTCTAAAGTAGAATGCTTATAAAGTCAAAGTATTGAATTGATCTGTGGATTTCTAAGTATAGTTTGGAAACTGAAGGAAAGAGGAAATATGAGTTAAGGACAAGAGATATGCTTGACTCATGAATGTGCTGTGGTTGCTTTTCTTGAAAGACGAATTACTTTTAGCAGTCGTTTTGTAGTAGGGAATTCACAAGCATAGAGATTTGACACTTGTATAAGTCAATGGTGTGTTTTATACTGATGTTGCTGCTCCGTTAGTGAACAGAGTGAAACAGAGTAGACACTGTTACAGGAGTAAATGGAGTAGGTGTCTTATAGTATTATCCTCATAGGCAAATTGTAATGGCAGGGTAGGCGTATGTCACATGACAATCTGTAAAGATTTGTAAATCTAATAGCTACAAAAAAAGTAGCATTTTTGCTGGTCATCAAATATGTAGCTTAGTATTTTCATGGACAGAATTAGCACTAGACAGTGACTCAGATAATCATCTACCTGTGGCATATTAATATTGTTTCCTGAAGAAAAGCAGAGAACAACCATGAAAAATGATGAATTAATTTGACTTTAGACTACACCAAGTAAGTGCTGTCAATTGCTATTGTAGTCTCATCTTGCTCTAGAGATATGGCCATTTTAATTTCCACAGGTTTTCACCTGGAAAGTTTTCTCAGTAGAGAAGGTCCTCTGTGCTTTCAGATGGGGTTAAAAACCAGAACATAGTGTTGGATACTCTTCAGGATGGCAGGACAATGACAGAAACTAAAAGAAGGGCACCTGCAGGAAAGGACAGTAAATAATATTCTCCTGACACTTGATGATGCAGAAAAGTAGGCCTTGGGATAGAAAAGAAACCCATGTTCTGTTTTATGTATTCTAACTCCTGATAAATTATGGGCATTTTGAATAATCGAAAGGAGATGAGCTGTTTTGAGAGGTTGTAATCCATTGTGAACAAGCCCTGATCAGTTAGAGAAGTAATGACCTTTCTGGGTTTTTGAGGAGAAAAATGGAAGAGTAGATCATGCTGTTTTCAAACAATGTCCTCTGTGCCTTAGCGTTTCCTTTTCTTTTTCTTTTTTTCCCTTTTCATGATCATGCCATGTTTTTGCCCCAAATGTGATATCCTAGACTAATGTTTTCCTGAAACTCAACACTCTCATCACTGCCACTGTTAATATGGCACTCTCATAGAGAAAGATGGGGAAATTGTGTATCAAGTCAGGAAGTCATTTAGATGGTACAAAGGTCGACCATTACTCAATGACTGACCACTCTGAAAGGAAATGATTTATCCCTTGATCCTTACAAAAGACCCAAGAGTTGAAGACCTTTGAAAATGCCCCCACCCAGGGGGACAAACCCTCAACTGCAACTCCCAAAGTGCATTTACGAAGGTTTTCATAATGATGATAGATGTGTTATTTTCACTGAGCTTCTAAAAAGTAAAATTTCTTGAAGAGGGATTTTGGTTGTGTTGTTGTTGTTTTGTTTGTTTGTTTGTTTGTTTGTTTAAAGCCAATGACTGAGAGACTATTGTAGGCACTATGGTATTCTACAAATTTTTGATGAGATTAACTGACACTCAAGTTGAGTTTACATCTGCAGTCTTTATTGTTTTGCATTAAAGTCAGACAGTTTTCATCAGCCCAGGGGACAAAGGCATATTTGAGGATTTTTTTTCATTAGTTAATTAATTTATTTACTTCATATCCCAATTAAACCTTCCCCGCCCTCCAGTCCCCCTAGCTCCACCCTCTCCCCTCCCCTCCATCCCCTTTCCTTGTCTCCTCAGAAAAAGGGAGTTCTCCCTTAGATATTAACCTACCTTGGTATATCAAGTTGCAGTAGAACTAGGTGTATCTTCTTCTACTGAGGCTAGACAAGGCAACCCCATTAGGTAAAAGGGATCCAAAAACAGGCAACAGAGTCAAAAGCAGCCCCTGATCCTACAGTTATGGGTCCTACATGAAGACGAAGCTGAACTTCTTTACCTAAGTGTCGGGAGCCCAGGTTCATCACACACATGCTTTCTGTTTGGTTTTTCAGTCTCAGTAAGCCCATATGGTCCCAACTTAATTGGTTTTGTGGGTTTCTTTGTGGGGTCCTTGACCTCTCTGGAACCTTCAATTCTTCCTAGTACTCTTCCACAAGATTCCCTGATGTCCACATAATGTTTGGTTATGGATCTCTGCATCTGGTTCCATCAGCTGTTGGAAGAAGACTTTCAAATGACAATTATGCTGGGCACCTATCTGCAAGTATAGCAGAGTATCATTAACAGGGTCAGGTGTGGGCTTTCTTTCTCATGGCATGAGTCACAAGTTGGGACAGCCGTTGGTTGGCCATTTCCTCAATTTCTGTTCTCTATTCATCCCTGCACATCTTGTAGTCAGGGAAATTGGTGGATTGGTTGGCGTTTCCATTCTTCCATTGGAAATCTGGCCTGGTTACAGGAGGTGGTCATTTTAGATTCCATATCTGCTAGTGCTAGGAGTCTTAGCTAGGGCCACTCTGATAGATTCCTGAAGTTCACAGTGTCCTACATATCTAGCTTATCCCAGAGATGCCCCCCACTGCTTCCAGTTTTCTCC
>NC_034604.1:12091792-12160238 GCF_900095145.1 Mus pahari | reverse complement strand
ATGGTTATCTTGTACTTTATAGCTAATGTCCACTTACTACATACTATGTTTCTCTCTCTCTCTCTCTCTCTCTCTCTCTCTCTCTCTCTCTCTCTCTTTTGGTATGGACTACCTTATCCAGGATGATATTTACCTGAAATTTTCATGACTTTACGATTTTTAATAGCCGAGTAGTAGTTTATTATGTAAATGTATCATGCTTTCTTTATCCATTCTCTAGTTTAGGGGCATTTAGGTTGTCTTCGGTTTCTGGCTATTACAAATAAAGCTGCTATGGACATAGTTGAGTAAGTGTCCTTGTGGTACAGTGAAGCATCTTTTGGGTATATGCCTAGGACTGAAAAAAGTGGCTTTTGAGTAAGGACTATTCCAATTCTCTGAGAAAGCATGAAATTGATTTGTGAAGTGGTTGTAGAAGTTTGCACTGCATCCAGCAATGGAGGATTGTTTCCCTTGCTCCACATCCTCACCTTTTGATATTAGTCACTCCAACAGGTATAATATTGAGTTTCAGAGTTGTTTTTATTTGCATTTACCTGATGACTAAGGATTTTCAAATTTTCTTACAGACATTGTAGTTTCCTCTGTCAAAATTCTCTCTTTAGTTTTGTACCCCATTTTTAAATTGGACTCTTTGGTTTGTTGATATCTAGTTTCTTGATTTCTTTATATATTTTGGATATAGCACTGGTGGAGATCATTTCCCAATCTGTAGGCTCATATTTGTTTTTAATCTTATTGATGGTGTCCTTTTCCTTTCAAAAGCTTTTCTGTTTCATGAGATCCAACTTATTAATTATTGATCTTAGTGCCTAATCTGTTGATGTTCTATTCAGGACATTGTCTTCCATACCAATGTGTTCAAGATTATCCCTCAATTTCTATTCTATCATATTTAGTGTATCTGGTTTTAAGTTGAGATCTTTGATCCAGTTGGACTTGAGTTTTTTTTGTAGAATGACAGATATATATCTATTTCTTTTTTATTTTTTTAATTTTTATTTATTGGGGTTTTTTTACATTCCATATTTTATCCCCACCCTGTCCTCCCTCTGACTGTTCCAAGTCCCATACCTCCTCCCCACCCTTCCCTTCCCCCAGTCTCCATGTGGATGGCCCCCATACACCCTGCCTGACCTCTAAACTCCCTGGGGTCACCAGTCTCTTGAGAGTTAGGTGCATCATCTCTGAATAAACACAGACTCAGCAGTCCTCTACTGTACGTGTGTTGGGGGCCTCTTATCAGCTGGTGAATGCTGCCTGGTTGGTGGTCAGTGTTTGAGAGATCAAGGGGGTCTGTATAAATTGAGGCTTCTGGTCCTCCTACAGGGTCACCCTCCTCCTCCTCAGCTTCTTCCAGCTTTTCTCTAATTCAACCACAGGAGTCAGCAGCTTCTGTCCATTTATTGGGTACAAATATCTGCATCTGACTCTTTCAGCTGTTTGTTTGGTCTTCTAAAGTATGGTCATTCATGATAGGTTCCTTTTCGTGGGCACTCCATAGCCTCAGTAATAGTGTCAGGCCTTGGGAACTCTCCTTGAGCTGGATCCCACTTGGGGTCTGTTGCCTGAATTTCTTCCTCTCAGGCTACTCTCCTGAGTAGCAGTTCTTTCAGACAGGAACAAATATGGGTCAGAGTTTTGACTGTGGGATGGCAACCCCCTCCCTCACTTGAGGCCCTGTCTTTCTACTGGAGGTGGGCTCTATAAGTTCCCTCTCCCTACTGTCCGGCAATTTATCTAAAATCCCTCCCTTTGAATTTTGAGAGTCTCTCACCTCCCAGGTCTCTGATGTATTCTCAAGGGTCCCCCTTCCTCTTAACCTCCTGAGATTGCCTGTTTCCATTCTTTTGCTGGTCCTCAGGCTTCAGTCCTCTTCCCTCACCTAATACCAGATCAAGTTCCCTTCTTACCCACCCCTCACTCCCCCCCCCCATCTACTTTCCCTCCCAGGTCCCTCTCTCCCTCCCCACTTGTGATTGCTTTCTTCTTTCTCCCAAGTAGAACTGAGGCATCCTCACTGGGGCACTTCGGCTTGTTGACCTTTTTGAGTTCTGAGGACTATATCTTGAGTATTCTGTACTTTTTTTGGCTAATATCCACTTAATAGTGAGTACACACCATGCAGGTTCTTTTAAGTCTGAGTTACCTCACTCAGGATATTTTTTAGTTTTATTCCTTTGCCTGCAAAACTCAGGATGTCCTAGTTCTTAATAGCTGAGTAGTATTCCATTGTGTAAATGAGCAACATTTTTCTGTATCCATTCTTCTGTTGTGGGACATCTAGGTTGTTTCCAGCTTCTGCCTATCAGAAATAAGGCTGCTATGATCATAGTGGAACACATGCCTCCATGGCATGGTGGGGCATCTTTTGGGTATATTCCTAAGAGTGGTATAGCTGGGTCTTAAGTTAGATCTGTTTCCAATTTTCCGAGGAACCTCCAGATTGATTTCCAGAGTGTTTGTGCCAGTTTACCATCCCACCAAAGATGGAGGAGTGTTCCTCTTTCTCCACATCCTCTCTAACATGTGATTGGAGAGGTTTTGATCTTAGCCATTCTGATTGATGTAAGGAGGAATCTCAGGGTTATTTTGATTTCCATTTCTCTGATCACTAAGGACTTTGAACATTTCTTTAGATGATTCTCAGCCATTTGAGATTCCTCAGTTGTGAATCCTTGATTTAATTCTATACTTCATTATTTTAGGTTGTTTGATTTTTGGTGATTAGCTTCTTGAGGTCTTTACATTTTGGATATTAGCCCTCTATATGATGTGGGGTTAGCAAAGATTTGATCCATGGTGGTCTAATAAAATATAGAGAATTATTTCAATTTTCTTGTATCTGTTGAGACTTGCTTTGTGCTTGAGTATGTGGCCAATTATGGAGAGGTTTTCATGAGGTATGGAGAACAAGATATATTATTTTGTGTTTGAGTGGAATGTTTAGTAAATATCTGTTAGGTCCATTTAATTCATATCATCTGTTAGTTTTGTTAGGTCTGTTTAGTTTTTGTCTGAATGACATGTGCATTGGTAGGAGTGGGCTGTCAAGGTCCCCCAATATTATTGGATGGGGTGCAATGTGTGATTTAAATTTTAATAATGTTTCTTTTATGAATGTGAGTGCCCTTACATTTGGGGCATAGCCATTCAGACTTGAGATGTTATCTTACTGGATTTTCCCCTTGATTAGTATGAAGTTTCCTTCCTAATCTCTTAACAAATTCTGGTTGAAAATATATTTTATTAGATATTAGAATGGCTACTCCAGCTTGGTCCTTGGATCTGTTTGCTTGGAAAAATCTCTTTCAGCCCTTTACTCTGAGTCGATGTCTATCGTTATTTTTGAGGTGTGTTTCTTGATTGCAACAGAATTGTGCAAGCTATCTTAACATCCATTCTATTAGTCTGTATCTTTTTATTGGGCAATTGAGTCTAGTGATATTGAGATATATTAATGACCAGTGATTGTTAATTCCTGTTATGTTGATGTTGGTAGTGGTAATGTGTGTGTGTGTGTGTGTGTGTGTTTCCCTTATTTTGTTTTTATTGGTATAGAATTATTTTATTCCTATGTTTCCTTAGTTACAGTTAACCTTCATGGTTTTGCATTTTCCTTCTAGTATCTTCTGTAGGGCTGGATTTGCAGGTATATATTTTTAGAATTTTGTTTATCATGGAATATCTCGTTGTATCCACTTATGATGGTTGAACTTTTTGCTGGGGATAGTAGTCTGTGCTAGCATCTGTGGTCTCTTAGAGACTGTAAGATACTTTTCCAGACCCTTCTGGCTTTTAGTCTCCTGTTGAGAAATCAAGTGTAATTCTCATAGGTTTGCCTTTATGTTTCTTATGTTTCTTTTCTCCCTTGCAGTTTTTAATATTCCTTTGTTGTTCTGTATATTTACTGTTTACTGTATATTTACTGTATATTTACTGATTATTCTCTTTTCTGGACCAATCTACATGGTATTGCATAAACTTCTTATAGGTTTATAGGCATCTCTTTCTTTAGCTTGGGGAAATTTTCTTCTATAATCTTGTTGAAATATTTTCTGGTACTTGGAGCTGGAATCTTCCCTTTTCCTATTGTTGTTATTCTTAAAGGTAATCTTTTCATGGTGTTCCAGATTTTCTGGATGTTTTGTACCCAGAATTTTAGAATTTAATATTTTATTTGACCAATGCATCTATTTTTTTCTATCGTATCATCTAGGCCTGAGATTTTCTTCCATATCTTGTATTCTGTTGGTGATGCCTGTATCTATAATTCCTGTTCATTTAACTAGATTTTCTATCTCCAGGATTCCCTCAATTTGTGTTTCATTGCTGTTTTTGTTTACATTTTGAGGTTTTTGAGCAGTTTTATCATATTTCTTTAAGTGATTTACTCATTTCCTCATTAAAGGTCTCTATCATCTACATAAGATTAGACTTAAGGTCGTGTGTGTGTGTGTGTGTGTGTGTGTGTGTGTGTGTGTGTTTCAGCTGTGTTAGAATATCTAGGGCTTACTGTAGTATTGTAGGTGGGCTCTGGTAATGTCATATTGCCCTGGCTCTTTTCAATTGTGTTTGTAAGCTGGCCTTTTGCTTTCCAATTGTTCCTAGTGCTGGCATGCCTCTGGGAATGCAAGCAGAGTTCTTGGCCAGGAAATAAAGTGTAATATACGGAGTGGAGCTTCTGAGTGTGCCCTAAGGGGACATGACAGGCAAGTAGCCTGGGGCAGAGACCTACCTGGTTGTCCCAAGTACTGCCAGGTCTCAGGGAATGTAGACAGATCCACTGGTCAGAAAATGGAGCTCAATGAACAGGAAAGGCTCAGGCCAGAGGAACCAGATAGGCAGGGGATTGGGGGCAGTGGCAGTCTCCTGGTTGTCCCTGGAGCCATCAGACTTCCAGGAATGCATACAGAGATGTGGGCTAGAAGTGGGGCATGCAGAGAACAGGGCACAGCTCATACCTGCTTAGCTTGCCCTGGGGGTGACCTGGCAATAGAGGATTGGGGATGGGGGCTTCATGTGGTTGTCCCTGGTACCATCAGGTCTCAGAGAATGAAGACAGAGCTATATGCCAGAAAATGAGGTACACAGGGGAAAGGGCACAGCTTACCACTGCTGGGCTTGTCCCAGGGATACCAGTCTCATATTTGAAATTTTTTGATGCCCATCATGAATCAAATAAAGTTTCTGAGTCTTCTTGGATTGACGTTTATAAAAATTTTAAAAAGTCCTTATTTTATGTTTCAGTGACTCAAAAAGTTTCCCTTTAGCTCAAAATTTTATGAGAAGTCATTTTAAAGCAACATTTAATGTAGATATAAATACATAGGCATGTTTTCATTATTTATCTCTTAAAATATTTAAATCAACTTCTATATAATTAATGTATCCATATAATTCTTATATATATAAAAACATAAAACTGAAAATTTCATGAACATTTTAAAATAATTTTATATCTATGGCCTCTAAGTTATGTTCTAAGGAATATGAGATCACATATGCTTAACATGAAAATGTTCTACCATAGGCAGTGTTAGAGATAGGAGTGGATAGTTTTTCATTGTCAGCCCTGAAATTACATCTCCTGATGCCTCAGAGACCCCATGTCATGAGCTGTGTTCCAAAATTCTCGTCATCCATAGATACAAGATAAATACCGAGTCAGCAGAGTTCACTCTGTTATTTGCTATTGCAAGAACCAGATCACTGATGACCTCATAAAGGGACATGTGCCTCTTCTCTCTTTATTTTGTGGCACTCAATTAGCTATTGAAGAGCAATAAATGAGATTCAAATGGTTTTGAGAAACAAACAAAATTCTATCTTTGGAAACTACTAAAATTGCATAGTATTATAATAAAGCACGTGTTAATGGTAGGCAAATAAAAGTTTAGTGCTTGAAACAAAATAAATACAATTGTCTGGGCTTTGACTTTGTCATAGTCTTAATTTCAGCTGTAGCCTCTGATCAGGATAAACCTATCTACGCACATTCTATGACCATAATTTTTCTACCACTTTACTCTGCATTCAACTACTCCAGTTTAAAACCAAATTAAAATATCTCTTGAAAAAATTGAGAAAAAATTTCCAGGCTTCTATTTTCTTTCATTAAAATATATGTATGCAAATTCACCTGTGTGTTTCCAAAGCTATAAGGAAAATGATATTCACATTCTATCAACTGTACTGCTTTCACACTGATATGGAAATATTCAGTCTAGACCAGAATAAAAGAAATATTCTTGTCATAGCTGCTGTACATGACTATCCTCTATGCAAATCTGATATCAGTTTCACTGGATTAACTCTGTCTTTGGTTGATTGTTGAATTTCCCTCACAAAAGGTGATCAGAGAGGGTCACGGAACCATCATCCAAATGTCTAGTCGCTACTCTTAAACAGCTGCAACAATTCTTTCTTTGTGGCCTCAGGGAGGAGCTAGAGAACCGAGGTAGGGAAGGAATTGGTGTGTGGAATCCATCTATGTAATAATTGGGAAAGCAATACCTGTACTGGGTACACACCTTCCTGCATGACTACTTTAATATCTATTATGACCCTATCTTAACTACTCATCTACTGTTTTATGTGAAACCTAGTTATGTCATGGGTTCTCCCAGGTAAACTTTGGTGAGATTATACCTTGGTTTTCACTGGGACAATAAGGACGGGTGTAGATGTTATTTCCATCTCAAGCAGGAAAGAAATTTAAGCAAAAAATGGCAAAACTTGGAATTGCTATGAAGTTCCTAGACTGGTCCAGAACTGACCCTATGCCACAGCTCTCCATAACCAAATACCACTGGGAGAGAGCTGGTCTCTCAGGAGTGCATACCCACCTGTGAGCACAGTTAAGGCCACCACTTCTGCTCAAATTGCAGGCCCAAGAGGGACCCACCCAGAGCCATCAGGACACAGGAACCACAGACTAGCCTGGGACAGGATACGTCTGGTTTCCCTCTGCACCACAGAGCTGAACCTGTGTCGCAGCTCTCCATACCCAAATTCCTCCCAGAGACAACTGGTCTCCCAGGAGTACTGACACATGGACTTGCAGGAGGAACAAGTGATAATCAGAGACAGCAAGACCAGCTAACACCAGAGATAACCAGATGGTGAGAGGCAAGGGTAAGAGCATTAGCAACAATAACCAAGGCTACCTGGAATCATTAGAACTCAGTTCTCCCACCACAGTGAGCCCTGGATACCCCAACACATCAGAAAAGCAAGACTGAGTTAAAATCACATCTTATGATGATGATAGAAGACTTTAAGTAGGACATAAACAAATCCCTTAAAGAAATACAGAAGAACACAGGTAAACAGGTACAATATCTTAAAGAGAAAACACAAAAATTCCTTAAAGAATTACATGAAAACACAACTAAACAGGTGAAGGAATTAAACAAAACCATCCAGAATCTAAAAATGGAAATAGAAAAAAATAAAGAAATCACAAAGGGAGACAACCCTGGAGATAGAAAACCTAGGAAAGAGATCAGGAATGACAGATGCAAAAGATAGAAGAGAGACTCTCAGGGGCAGGAGATACCATAGACATTGACACAAGATTCAAAGAAAATGTGAATTGCCAAAAGCTCCTAGCCCCAAACATACAGGAAATCCAGGACATAATGAGAAAACCAAACCTAAGTATAATAGGTATAGAAGAGAGTGAAGATTCCCAACTTAAAGGGCCAGTAAATATCTTCAACAAAATTATAGAAGAAATTTTCCCTAACCCAAAGAAAAAAATGCCCATAAACATACAAGAAGCCTACAGAAGTGCAAAAAAAATTGGACCAGAAAAGAAATTCCTCCCATCATATAGTAGTCCAAATACCAAATGAACAACACAAAGAAAGAATATTGAAAGTATTAAGGGGAAAATGCCAAGTAACATATAAAGGCACACCTATCAGAATTACACCAGACTTTTCACCAGAGACAGAAAGCTAGAAGATCCTTGACAGATGTCATACAGACCCTAAGAGAACACAAATACCATCCTAGGCTACTACACCCAGGAAAACTCTCAATTCCTATAGATGGAGAAACCAAGATACTCCATGAGAAAAAACAAATTTACACAATATCTTTCCACAAATGCAGCCCTACAAAGGATAACAGATGGCAGACACCAATCCAAGGAGGGAAACTACACCCTAGGAAAAGTAAGAAAGTAATCTTTAAACAAACCCAAAAGAAGATAGCCACACAAACATAAAAATAACATAAAAAATAACGGAAAGAATTTGTGGTCAGAAACTCAGACCTCATCTATCCTGTGGGGTTTTCTCTATGAAAAGCATCTGTTGTTGTGAACACATGGACAGGGAGCTAACTAGACTGAGGCTATATGAGGGTTAAGGCCCCACAGGGTACCATTTCCCTATGTTTTGTTCAATCTTGAAATGAAAGTGGATTAGAAAAGGAGACAGAACTTCCACAAAAGCTACATCCACACTTAACATGGAGACTAGCTGATTTTAGTGGCAGCCAAGGGTAGTTTAATCTCCTTAGTGTTCTGCTGAGGTGATTGTAACTGGGTATTGAGTGTGGGGCTTTTTTACATTTCTAAATTCCGTGGTATCTTTGAGCTTTTGAAATGAGACACTGAGGGACTGAAAACAAAATGATGACCCTCAAAACTGCTTATTTTGAGAAAATGTCTTTTCCCTTGGCATATGATAGCTAGAGCAATTAAAAAGGAAATAAGAGGCAGACAGAAAAACAGATGAAAACAGATGATTGATAGAAGAAAGATAGGTGATAATTAGATGGTTAGAAGATAAAGTAATCACAAATATATAAGTGATTGATATATTGTTTGATAGAATGAAGGGAATAGACAAAAGATAGAGAATACCTGTAAATACCTGTAAATGCGTGATAGATGGATAACTGATAGATGATAGAAAGATATATTAGTTGATGTAGAGGTTAGATAGATAACAAATAGACAAACAGATAATAGAAAAAATATACACATATAAAGGCAATTACACACATAAATGAAATGACCAAAACACAAAGTATACTTATTTTTAACAGGATAACTCTCCTCACCAAAAGAAGCTCAAACTCAAATACATCTTACTGAGATGTTGTTCAAATGGTTCACATGGGAATCTACAAAGAACTCAGGCTGTTAACATGGCTATATGTTTCTCTACACCACCTGTCAGCAAGGTCCTATTACTAAAGACAACTCAACGCATTGAACACGTAGAAGTCAATCTGGTGACTACAAAGACTCTTCACTCCTGTCTAATAACATCTTAGGTACAGGAAGATACTCTGCATGCTGCTAGGAAAAGAGCAGCAAACACAGCCACAAACCCTTTGATCAGCGTTGGTGTTGTGCCTAAAAGATATGTTAGTGAAATGGTGGCACAGTGCTGTGAAAGTAATCAACCAAAATCCACTACACAAGATGGAGCTTGTAAGCAACAATGCTTGGTTGAATGGACACTAGATAGCCCAGGAACCTAGTGTAAAAGACATTCTTTTGCTCTTTAAAGAAAGAAAAGCAATAAAATAACATTCTCAGTAAAAAAAAAAAAATGAAACAGTGATACTTATATTAAAAAAAGAAGTTCCTAGACTAAATGCATGTAAGAAGTTTGCTCCTGTAAAAATTATTTTCCAAGAGGAGGTCATTAAAATGTGTTGATGGAAATATCAAATATAATGAAGGTTAGCAGAATAATATTTTGTGATCAATATTGAACTGATTTTGAAGTCAATGGTTTAATTATGATGTTTTAAAAAGTAGACAGATATTGCTTTGTTTTTCTGTTTATTTCCAACTTTATTAGAATTGAATCTATAAAAATTATCTTTGTATAAAATGACTATACCATCATAATTTAGATAAAGTTAGGTGGCCAAGAAAGATACTTTAAAAGTTTTCAAAACTGTATTAATTTTTACTGAGGCTCAATTATCTGAATTACTCTGTAGTGTCATATTACGAATCTCAGCAGAGAAAGTACTAGGTCATAGAACAAAATGTTATCATGCTATGTCTATACCTAAATTAGCACAATGAATTAAGAAAAATAAAGTAAAACTGGAGTAGTGATCTCTTTAAATAATACTCACCTCAGGGTTTCATTGCTGTGAAGAGACACCACGACCAAGGCAACTCCTACAAAGTTAAACATTTAATTGGGGCTTGCTTACAGTTTCAGCGGTTCAGTCCAATATGATTATGTTTGGAAACAACATAGAACTCTTGGTGCTGAAGGACCCAAGAGTTCTACATCTTGATCTAAAGGTAAACAGGAAGAGACTGTTTTTCACAGACAGCCAGGAGGAGGGTCTGGACCATCCTGGCCAGATTTGAGCATATATATAGGACCTCAAAGCTCAGTTTCCACTGTGACATACTCTTCCAACAAGGCCACACCTCCTAATAGTGCCACTTCCCTGGGGTCAAGCACATTCTAACAATCACACTCCACTCCCTGGCACTCAAGGGTTTGTTCAAACACATGAATCTATGTGAACCTAGCCTATGAAAACCACCACAATACTCAATCCTTAATAATCCTTTACATTGACCCCTGGCAATGGCCAAACAGATACCTTGTTCTTAGGATTGTATTTTATCAGTCAGGAGCAGAGCAGACCTTTGTTTACCTAAGCTTGATGCTTGCCTTTGGTGACCAAAGCTGTGCTATGCCTAAGACACATAACTATCAAGTCAAATGATGTCCAAGCAGTGTAGCACAGGAGGATAAAGATTAACAGAGACCTGTATTTTACCATGCCACCCAGAGTATGCAGGGAAAGACATCACAGATGTGCCCTCTGCCCCATGGCACAGGTCTCTACCCTATGGCTCAAGCAGGCTATAGACACACAGCCTGGCCTATGACCACTCAGAGACATGCAGAGCTCTATGTCACTCACAGATCTGCCCTCCAGCCCACTGCAAAGGTGGGCATTAGGCACCCACTTGCCACCAAGACACAGAGTAGATAGAGGATGTCACCCAGGGCTCTGATAGCTGTGTGGCCAGCCTGCAATGGGAGGCATTACAATGTGGAAGTATGTGATGGACAGAAAGAGAAATAAAGAGCTAGAACTGGAGACTCAAGGGTGGAGAGGAATAGCCTGTTATAAGTGCCCAGCCTCAACACCTGGGGACATGCTGAGGTCCAAGCCTGAGCCATGTCTGAATCTGTAGCTACACAGTGGTCCATGTTGATGTGTGAGGCTCATATTACCACTAGAGAACAGGACAATGTACCTGGTCAGGGCAGTCATGGATGTCTAAGGGCTGTACAGAACCGGCTCCACCCATCCCTTGTTGGGGGCACTTTGGACAGCTGGCCCCAACTTTCACCAAAGGCAACACTCTGGAGAGTGGGCCCTGAGCCTCACCCATGTGTGGGAACTAAAGGGGGCAAAGGGGAAGGAGGGGGAAGGGAAAGAGCCCACGTCCAACCAGAGTTCCTCCTATGCTCTGGGCAAGCGGACATGGGAGGGCTGCTAGACACTTTCCACTCTGCCCAGGTGGGCATCTAAGCCAATGACCCCACTCAATGGGGGGGGGGGTGGACAAGGGGCAGCCCCTGAAACCAGGGGCCCTGGGGTGACACCCTCAGCCCCTGGATTATGGGAGACAGGGCATAGGGAGAGAGGTTCCCACACAGGCAAGAGTCCTTAGTTCAGACCTTGACTGGAGCACAGGAGGCCTTCCATCCGGAGATTAGAAACGGCTCATTAGTGGAAAGCCAATCCCATCATTCAAGCTCAGCAGGCCTTGATGAACAGAGACAGTCTATGGTTTTATAGCTTTATTGTAGAAAGGCAGAGGGAAAGAGAAAAGAGAGAGAGAGAGAGAGAGAGAGAGAGAGAGAGAGAGAGAGAGAGAGAGAGAGACCGGCCATGGCCAAGAGGAGAGAAGGGGAAAAGGAGAGAGAAAGAAGAAAGGCTAGAGAGTAAGAGGGAGAGGGGAGGGGAGGAGAGGGGAGAGGAGAGGAGAGGGGAGGAGAGGCAAGGCCAAGCAGCCTCTTTTATGGTGGGTTGTTATCTTTTCTGTTGCTAGGTAACTGGGAGGAGTCTAGCCTGAAGGTCAGAAGCTTGAGACATTGTCTATGTGACTACTAACTATGTTTTTCCTGTGGGGGCTGTGGGGGTGGTAACTTCAGCAGGAGCCAGGGGTCCAGGAGACATGGTTGAATGCCTACTGTCCCATGTAGGTGGGAATTACCACCCACCGAGTTCTCCTGGGGTTCAAGATCTAGCCTCTACTGGAAACCAGGCTGTCTGTACATAGCCCAATGCCCCATACCCAGGCAGTACAATGGAGTGAAAGGGGTGAGAGTGAGTCAGACAGAGGGCATGAGTGTGGGAGACCTGACTCTAAGAGTCAGGAAAGCATCCCACAAGTTTATAAGCATTAGAGAGCTAGCCCTGCCCATAAGCAGCTGCAGCACTTGGGAAAGCAGGCCCTGCACTTAACTGGACAGCAAAGAAAAGCTGACCTAGTTCTGGGACACTGGTGAGCCTTCGAAGAGGGTTTAAGAGCAGGAGACCTGACCCTGCTTCCTGCCAATGGCTTTGGGGAGACTAGCTGAAGCAGTGCTAGACAGCCTACCCTAGAGGTGCAGTTAAGAGAGCCAGAAAGATGAGTTCGCCCATCCCAAAATGTATGTCATCTGTGGATGATTGAGATGCGTGAAAGGGCCAGTCTTGCTGATCCAAAGCTGCAGGATCCAATGTTGATAGTGTAACAGAAAACAGAGATGTTGTATCAGACCAATGATGCATTGCAATGAACATTTGAAAGTGAAGACATATGGTCAGAGGGATATTCTGTGGGATACACTGGAACATACTTCAGCTTCTACAATGAAAAGTTTTTCTATGTGGTGTGTGTGTGTGTGTGTGTGTGTGTGTGTGTGTGTGTGATTTATTTGCAGGGTGGGAGTAGGTGGCAAGAGTGAAGGGCAGATATGAGAAAATGGAGAGATGAGCAGGACTGAGGTGCATAATGTGAAACTCACAAAGAATCAATAAAAAGGAGGCCAGGCGTGGTAGTGCACGCCTTTAATCCCAACACTCGGGAGGCAGAGGCAGGCGGATTTCTGCGTTCGAGGCCAGCCTGGTCTACAAAGTGAGTTCCAGGACAGCCAGGGCTATACAGAGAAACCCTGTCTCGAAAAACCAAAAAAAAAAAAAAAAAAAAAAAGAATCAATAAAAAGTTAAAAAAAAGAGTCCTTCCAGTCTGCAGCAGTTTACCTTGGTGAGAAGTCAGCATCCAGTCCCACAGCCCGCAGAGGAGGCTCCACTCCCAGACGCTCTAGCACACTTGGAATCTTTGGATCAGCGGTGAGGACGATACAATACCTGTTCCAACACCACCAGGAGTCCATGGGACCAGCAGAATCCAGGGACGCAGGAACCCCACCCAACCTGTGGCTTGGGATCCTTCCCGTCTGCCCTGGTTTACCTTGCGCACAAACTCGACAGCTAGTCCCACAGCCCCCAGAGGAGGCCCCACTTATAGGTGCTCTAGCACACACAGGATCCCAGGATCCCAGGAACTTGGTCACAACAGGATCTCAGGGTTTCAGAGTCAGCTTGACTCTCAGGAACTCTGACACACCCAGAATCTCAGGATCCCAGAATCCCAGAATCATAGGATCACAAAGACAGCTGGATTCAGAGGAGTTCTTACTCAACCAGGATTACAGGAAGGACAGTCTCCAGTCAGATATAGCAAAGGAAGGGAGCACCAGAGATAATCAGATGACTGGAGGCAAGCATAAGAACATNAGCAACAGAAACCAAGGTTACTTGGTTCTCTAGAGTCTAACTTCTTAAGTTCTTTGTGTATATTGGATATTAACCCTCTATCGGATGTAGGTTTGGTAAAGATCTTTTCCCGATCTGTTGGTTGCCTTTTTGTCCAATGGACGGTGTCCTTTCCCTTTGCTTTGCAATTTTATGAGGTCCCATTTGTTGTTTCTCGATCATACAGCATAAGCTATTGGTGTTCTGTTCAGGAATTTTCCCCCTGTGCCCATGTTTTCAAGGCTCTTTCCCACTTTCTCCTCTATAAGTTTCAGTGTCTTTGGTTTTATGTGGAGTTCTTTGATCCACTTAGACTGGAGCTTTGTACAAGAAAAATGGGTCGATTTGCATTTTGCTACCAGTTGAACCAGCACCATTTGTTTAAAATGCTATCTTTTTTCCATTGGATGGTTTTAGCTCCTTTGTCAAGATCAAGTGACCATATGTGTGTGGGTTCATTTCTAGGTCTTTAGTTTTATTCCACTGATCTTCCAGCCTGTCTCTGTACCAATACCATGCCGTTTGTTGTTGTTGTTGTTGTTGTTGTTGTTGGTTTTCCACCATTGCTCTGTAGTACACCTTGAGGTCAGGGATGGTGATTCCCCCATAAGTTCTTTTATTGTTGAGAATAGTTTCATTATCCTGTGTTTTTTGTTATTCCAAATGAATTTGCAAATTGCTCTAACACTATGAAGAATTGATTTGGAATTTTGATGTGGATTGCATTGAATCTGTAGATTGCTTTCAGCAAGACGGCCATTTTTTACTATATTAATCCTGCCAATCCACGAGCATCAGAAATCTTTCCATCTTCTGAGATCTTCTTCGATTGCTTTCTTCAAAGATTTGAAGTTCTTGTTATACAGATATTTCACTTGCATGGTTAGAGTCATACCAAGTTATGTAATATTATTTGTCATCTGTGAGTTGCTTAAGTGTAGTTATAATCATTGTTTTGAACTCCTAGAGAGTTTTTCCTTCCCATTTTCAATAGGAGTCATTACTATGGGATTTGCATGTTTTTAGGGGAGAGATGCTATTTGGGTTTTTGTTTCATTTTGTTTTGTTTTGTTTTTTTATGTTTGTATTCCTGCCCTGGGATTTGTGCAACTGGGTTTAGTTTTTTGTTTGTGTTGTATTGTTTGTTACCCCTCTCTCTGTCTCTCTGTCTCTGTCTCTGTCTCTGTCTCTGTGTGTGTGTGTGTGTGTGTGTGTGTGTGTGTGTGTCTGTCTGTCTGTCTGTCTGTCTGTCTGCAGGGGTGTTTACAGTGTTCAGGATGGGGCTGCTTCATATTAGTACTGAGATCTTCACTTTTCTCGATTTGTCTAGTACTCAGGGATATCAGTTCTACCCAGGGCTTCAGTTGTTATTTGTTTGTTTGTTTGTTTGCTTGCTCGCTTGCTTGTTTCACTGCAGTCAGTGTCTTTACCATTCTGATCAAGATGCCTAAAACGAGTAGCCCAGGATCCCAATGCTAGATGGAGTAATTGGCACGTGCCAGTCAAGCAGGTGGCAAGGCTATTGGACTCTGGGTCAAACACGATGGCTGGAAGGTACTTGATATGATCAGGCTGAGACCTGCTGAGCCCCAGATGGAAGGAGACTGGCAGAGAACTGTGGGGATGTGTGAGGGAATCTGGTTGGAGCAAGGACTGGGATGGAGGTAAAGCTTCTGGACTTCTGAGACTGCTTGGGGAGTCTTGAGGAGGCCATACATGGCTCTTAATGTAAGGTGGCTCTGAGCAAACCAGAGAGACAGAACAAAGGGCCTGAGCCCAAGGCAACACCCCAACTCCCTCCAAAGAGTGGGAGACAGGCAAGAGGAGAGGCCTGTCTCTAGAAAATAGCCACAGGATCTGGAATCTTAGTGGCTAGAATGGACAATCGTGGTTATTTTGATTTTGATTTTCAACTGTTATTCTCACGTCTGTATTTAAATCAGGCCATGATTTATAGGCTGCGTCTTTTTCATGCTTTATCCATTTCTCCTTTTTTTCATCTCTTATGTGGCTGGTATAACTCCACTCAAGTATACTTTGGTACCTAAATCTTGGAGAAATTTCTGGCTCTATAGAAATTTCTAGTTTTTTGCTGTAAGAAAGCTTTGAAAGTGTAAACTGTTGTGTTTCTTAGAACTTTGGAGGTATCATTCACTGTCATTAGGAGGAATGTTGCCTTCAACACATTCACAGGCAGTATTACTTTTCTTCTGTGTACAGAACTTGCCTTCCTTGTCATGTACCCATTGATCTGTCAGATTGCAATGATATAACAAAAACACTATAGACCAATTGGCTTAAACAGCAGATGTTTGCTTTTCTCAGTGGGGCTAGTGCAAAGTCTAAGAGATGATGTCAGAAGTGGTACTGAGTGTCTTCACTGGATACTCCATGATTTGGGGATGGCTTATATCTCTTTGTAACTTCACAGGATAGAAAGCAAGCAGAGAGAGAGAGACAAAGAAAGCCTGGCTATGTCTTCTTCTAAGTGCTACTTCATGGTTTAGAGCTCCACCATCATGATCAGGTCACCTCTCATAATGTCATGAACAGAAGGGTTTGAGGCTGACACATTAACAATATAGGACCCATACTATTTCTGCAGAATTATAGAAATAAAATAATTCTTGAAAAATGCACCCCATGATTTCGCCTTAAATTTTCTGAGCTTGAGTGTGTCATTTTAATTTGTATATTTAAGGTTTTTCTCCTTTCTATGGCATTTACCTACAATATTGCTTTATAATATTGTTTCCTTTGTGGCAAATTAATCTTCAAAACACCACTTGTGAGTACATAAGATTTCCTTCTCTTTCACATCACTTAGAACTCTAGACAACAGCAGTTCATTACTAGTTCTTTATTATTACTTCTAATATGACTTTCATCTTTATTAAAGTTTGTTCTTTTATGTTCCCTCTATGATTTATGACAGCTCAGCTTTTCTCCTCACCCATTCCTTATTTAATCACCTTAAGATTTGTAGGCCCATAGTGCATATATTCAAGTGTCATCATGGTGTTTGTATTCCTTTGAAAACTAGGAGGCTGGGAGCTTTTGAGATACAAGCAAGCATGTTGTGGTATTCAGTAGGTTTTGTTACAGTTTTGGAGGTTTGGAAATGTCCTCCCCCCCCCCTTTTTGGTCACAGTGCATTTTTGAGAGAAGAATAGAAATTAACAATGCTTTTACTCAGTTATTTAAACTGAAGCCTTACAAATAGGTTGAAGTACAAAGATGTCTACTGTTCTATGCCTGTGATAACATTACAGGTAGTCACTGGGTAAGAGTGGTGTCTTGAGACTAGGAATGGTAAAATGCTTAGAAGAGACCAATTGTAAACATTTAGAACAAAAGATTATTCTTCTAGTTCAACCAACCATGCCTGTCTCAGAAATTTGGAGTTGTAGGAATTCAGAATCATTGGTACAATATCAGAAACACACACAAGAAAGGATTACACATTATAGAAGTAGCTTCAAAGAACACATGCTTTGCTCTCAGCAGAAGAGAAATATGACAATATTTAAATTTTAGGAACTTAATGGAATAGCTAAAAGACTGGGTTGGTTTGGGCCAATTTAACTGAGAGGATTGAAATGTGACAAATGTGACCAGAGAGCCCGAGTACAATCTTTTCTCCATATATTGAGAAATATTATAATGTAAAGTGTTTACATTTTACTGAGCCTTAGTTTCTTGTGGGTAATAATAAATAGCACATAATCTCTGATATTTCTATACATACAAATATGAATCAAAATATACACTTTAAACTTTATTTATTCTTGATCACATTTTTTAAAAAGGAAAGAAAAATGTTGAGTGGCCAGGAAGGCATAGATTAACAGCACTACTGGACCTCACAAAGCCAACTGGCCACAAGATGTGCACTTTCTGAGTTTTTTTTATTTCAATTTTTAAAAATAAGAAAATCATATAGAGAACCCTATTGGAAGGGGTGCAATCTCATAGAAATGGCAATGGCTAGAAACAGCATAGACTTAACTGTACATGTTCCAAGAGGAGTCACTCACATCTGACTTAAAGAAGTCCATTGCATTTTCTATAGTTTCTCCAGTGTCTATTAAGTAGTAGGTACACAATATTAACAATCATATGACTATATCTGTACCTATTCTTATATCATCTGTCATGTCCTACATATGAGACACTCTTTAATCATTCCTCACAGGGAACCTAAGGTTCTATAAAATATAAATACATCACACTATAATATTGCTCAATATGTTAAGACAAGACTGAATTCAGGCTATCTGGCTTTAAAATACATGTGGTTAGTGTCAATGAAAAGACAAAAGGAAGATCAAGAAGACAGGAAGCTACAACAGAAAGAATGACTAATATAATCAACCATCTTAAGATCCTTCAATATCATGATACAAAATGAAGATGTTTTCCTTGAGTAGCCAATAACAAAGTATACTTATTATTATACTATGAAAAATTCCTTCATGGCCAGTAGAAACATACATTTCCTGTAGAGACTCTGCCTCTAAAGATATATGGAGCATTTAACGTATGTTAATTAAACAAGAATTAAAACAAGCATTAAATGATATTAGAAGTCAAAGCAAAGTAATTCTAACAATGGTGAACATGGTAGAAAGAAATTGATGTGCAAAGACTCCAGTTGGCATTGTGAGATCTAGTACAGATGTTAATTTCTGCCTTCCTGACCACACAACATTTTTCCTTACTTTTGTAAAAATGTGAACAAGCACAAATGTATTGATTTAAAGTTTTATTCAGATATAATTGGTATGTGAACAATAAATGATATGAATGAACTTATTAATACCTATAGACCTGCTTCTTTATATACAATCAAGACAATCAATGTGTCCTCATGTCCAGAGTTTCTTCTTGCTCTTTTTTGTAGCATTAGTGGCTTGGAAATATTTTTTTTTGTAAAATGAAATCTAACCACAACATACTTTATAACTCCATGTTGCAGTTTTGATATAGAAGTGTATGGAAAATCACTAGAACTTATTAATCTTCCATATATGAAAATTCAAAACAACTAAACAAGTATTCATGAACCCCTGTTCACCAACTCTAGTAATCACTCCTTGCTTGTATCAGTTGAGCCATTTTAGATGTCACATGTAAAACATAATGCATTAATATGATAGAATATTAGCCTCAAGGAAACAAGGGCTCCTACTGAATGCTAAAATGTAGATAAAACTGAAAGACATTATATTCAGAGCAATAACCCAAGGAGAGTATAGTTAGTCATTTGCTCAAATAGCTGAAGAAAGGGTGAATATGGCCCAAAACAACTCTCAAGAGCTCAGTTATCCTTAATCAATAAGAACAGTTGTCTAGAGGCCAGATAGATGGCACAGTGTTTTAGAGCACTGACTGCTCTGACAGAGAATTCAGGTTAGATTCTCATCACCCAGGTAGCTCACCATTGTATCTCCAGGCCCAGAATATCTAAGGGTTTCTTCTTGCCTCCATGACCACTGCATGGGCATAAGGCACACACATTCATGCATAGAAAACACTCATGCACATATAAAATTAAAAAACAGCTGCCCAAGGCAAGATTAAAAGTGTTGCATGCAAATTCGATAAATGAAATTAAAAGAATTCTTAGTCCCTTTCTCAGTTACTGTTATTTATACCTTTATTATGACATACATGGATAGACTTTTTAATTCATACCTGAATGTATATAATCATAAAACACTCACGTTTAAAAGGAAAGTGAGTCAAAACAAAACTCATCATGCCAAATGTAGCCTTGGCATTCATGTTACACACTTTACAGGAAGAACTGCTCCATGAGTCTAAACAGTGCAGTTCTAGCAATGTGGTCCCGGATCAGAACGATGAACATAGGAAGTGGCTGGACTGTGCTTCCAGATTACTTCTCCTATACACCAGCAGTGTTACAGATTCTCTTGGCATCAGCATTAATTAGATAGTAAGTACAATCTTACTTGCCATCCTTAACTGTATTTCACTGAATCTAAAACTTAAACTAATCAAATTGCAGCTGTTGATGGTAGGCTAGTGAAATAATTAGTCAGTCTCTGAGCTCTTGATCTTCTTGCTCTGCCTATACCTGACTCACCATGGCTGCCTAGTGCTCGCCAGCTTCCACACTGGTTCCATTATTTATCCTGGAGAATAATCTCTGAATGTGACTTCACAGCTAGTTGCCAACTCTGTGTCCTACATGTATGACAGTTCCTACTTTCCAGGTATTCTGGATCCTTTACAGGGACTGAATTTCTCCCTACTCAGACTTTGTGTTTCTTCTTGCTTACACAGCCTCATTTGACCACTGTAATACTACACTGCCATAGCTATGAATTTTTTTTGATCTGTCAGAAATAATCTCTTGACTGAATATCATTCTACCACACACCAATCCCCACGACATTTTATCTTACAAATATTTGTATTTGCCTTGAGCTTATTAAGACAGATTTTTGGAAATCAAAGCTCAAGAGATATATTCATTCACCAACCATGATGTTATTAACAGTTCAAATTATTAACCCCTGAATTGCTGGTGGCAGTAGTAATAATTTGAGCTCTGGTTTGTTTGTTTCTTATTTACATAATTATAGTACTTATCTCATATATTATTAACAACAGAATGCAATTTTAATTGATTGCCAAATTTAATTAGACTCAGCACAAGGATAAGATAACTGATAGCTCCCTAAATCATATGAACTTTACATTTACAGATATTTAAAATAGTGTAGCTTAGTGAAACTGAAATAAATTTAAGGCTCTTGTAAATAAGTATTATAAAATGTATTAATTACAATCTAAAATGTCTTAGACTTATTGTCATTTTGATAAGAAACCCTATAGAAATACTTGTATAATTGCATAAGTGAGTGCTTATACAAACATCTGAATTGATTGCAGTCTATTTTAGATGCCAACACATGTACATAGTTTGAATAAAAACAATTAAACTACCTATAACATCTCTTTAAAAGTTCATTTATTGCACAGGTAAAATTGTTTCTTATGTTCAATAATTATGAGTTCAGGGCTGATGTGGAATTACTTTAAAGCATGTTATAATCTCTAAGGGAAGATATGACTCTACAATGTGTGTGTGTAATTTGTACTTACAATTTGAATCTGGAAAAACCATAAAATACTGAAGCTAAATTTGGAAAATATAAAACAATGCTCAGTCTGTTGGAGATATCCATGGTACTAATTAATATAATTGAAGTTTTGCATCAGAAAATGCCTATAATTATGAATTAGCTAAGAAAAGCAAAGATGTCTCATAAATGTATAAGATTCTTGAATTCATTGTAAACTTAATGTTGTAAGTCTATCTTTTACTGATTGTGTATCTGTATAGATTCTGAAATGTTAAAAATTCCTCCTTAAAATGTTACTAGTGGTAATGAGACATTATGGAACAGAGGTAAAGAAACAACTTTTTGTTTTTGAACTTTAACAATTTAACCACACAAACGAAAGGAAAATAAATCCTTCAAATCCTGACCAAGTAATATGTTATCTTACCTCTGTTCTACCTCAGACTTGTTACAAGGACATACAACAGATCTTATAAAACATATTATAGTGGTATTATTTGGTATTGTTGGACTGCAATTTGAATTTTATTTGGAGCTATTTCTTTGAAAACCAAATGGAGAACTATGTATTTGAGGGTTTTGTAACTGCTCTCCATATGGTAGCCAGAAAAGTATAGAGCATTCTCAACCAGCAGACTGATGGCAACGATGACTCAAATACAGCCTGTGTTTGGCCCCAGGAGAGGTGTTGCCATCCATACTGGTTAGAATCTATTAACATGACTTCAAAATCCTGTGTTAAACCATTTCCACAAAGAGCAGATGTTTATTCAACATGAGACTCTTGTGTTGTCCCTAAACCTGTTCTTAATACACATGTCTCTCCATTGCTATAATTTAAGGTGGACAAAGGTGTTCCATCATTATAAGAAGATATTTTCAGAAGTTGTGTTCAGGCTTGTGATTCTGAACATGATTTGCACTGTAGTCACTCACTGTTTTGTGTGGTTTAATGCAATAAAGCCCACCTGTTATTTTTGGCTGCTTTATTTGGACCATCTGCTCCACAAAGAATGAAAAGCTCAACAGTGGATGGAGAATTGTCTACTTCTCATGTGTCAATAATTTATTTATTCTCTCTATCCAAGCCTTCAGGTCATTGCAAAACTGTTTATCTATTTACTTTTCAACACAAGCCAATGTTTAGGAATTTGTTTTCAAAAAGAAAAAAAAATCACCATACAGAATTACATGTTTGCTCATTCATAGTTTTTCTCCCCTTTCCCATAATAAAATGATTGCTGGATGCATTTATTCACAGGACTCTGATTCCTTCAATGCAGGCTGCGTGTCTGCTGTGGGAAAATTTTAGTCATGGCAGAGGAGTCATATATTTTTCTCAGTTCAGGTGGTTATAGGAGCTTCACATAGAAGCATACCTGAATTAAGACTAAGTCCTGATGAGAAATGGGAATTAAGAGCAAGGATTTGGGTAGTCAACTACTGCTACTGGTTGGAATGGCTTTTCAATTTTTACCCTAAATCATTTCACAGCACAAGGCACTAAGATCATGACTTTCACTTTTCTCAATTAGCTAATGGTGATGGCATTGTTCTGTCCAGGAGTCAGGCACTTAAAAAACAAACAAAAAAACAAACAAAAAAACAAACAAAAAACAAAAACCTCAAGTTACCATCTTTTGGTAGGTAGTGAGTGGTGTTGTCTGGATATTTAGCATCCCTAGGGGATGTCCCAGGATTGTCTATATGGATTGATACCCAATAATCTTTGAATGCCTATCAAGTAACACCCAATATCATCTCTTCTTATGCTTAAGTTTCCATAGCACTTGCCATATGCATCATGTGTTTTCTGTTGCCTTAAATTCCTCTTTCATCTTTGAGCATAGACACTGTGCTTCATGATGGATCTTGGTTTATAAGCTTGGCATGGGTTGTATAACACTTTGAGATTGACATAAGCTGTGTGCTTATAAGTGATAACTACCTGCTGCACACACTACCTGATAATACCATGTTTATGTCACAGGACAAAAGGTGACCCACCTTTGACATCACATATGCCTAATAGGGAACGATTGGAAATATTTAAACCTTATGTTCTATACATAATTCAGTATCCCCTGCCACAAAAAGATTATCATTAGCTTTGGAACCTGCTTGTAGTAACTCTGATACTGCAATGCCTATTTAGAAGAGAGGTGGTGAAAACATGAATCTCATATTTCTTATTGATAATCACATTTTGTTCTTCTTTCCAGAGGCCAAGCTTATAGAGGAATATTTGAAGAATTGTAAAAGGTCCCTTCTATGCCAGAAATATGCTTCCTGATGGAACATGCTGGAAAGATTCAGACTACTAGAAAAGGTGTGATTTACTTCAAGTTCTTCTTGGTTTGAAACTAACATTTGAACTATGTCCAAGACAGTGACCTCTTCAGAGATATTTATTGTACTCTGAAGAAGATGGATGGTGTGACAATAAACATGGTAAATGGCTGGGAATTCAGAGCTGAGATATCCTGATAGCTCTTGAGTAGTCAGCCAGGCAGCTCAAATCACTGTAATGTGGGATCAAAGGGCAGTGAGTGGGCTGAAATTCCTCCGCTCAGCAGCAGTATGCTTTGCACACACAGTGCAGCAGTTTACCTTTTCAATATTTTAAAACACATTGGTGTCATTAGTGCAGGACCATTTAAAGGTCTATAAAATTCCAATAGGAAAATCAATGGCCAGCAGAGAATAATACTAAGGTCACATTAAAAATAGAATGAAGTAATCAGGTCCTTCCCAATGATTTGCTGTGTGACTCAATGGGGTAGCTAATAGAATAGTGATTAAGTAAAGTTAAAAGTAACAGCAATCCTTCAGCTGTATGTGTACATTAAAATTACACCTATGCTTTCAGTGTGTCATAAGAGACATAATTTAAATAGTGAGGATGTAGGAGCAGGGTGATACTAAATACATCTCAAAACAAATGACACACATCATTGCTTTCAGGGTTTGGTTAAACCACTGACAAATCTTGTATTGTAAGTCTTTGTATCTTTATGTTATAGATAGCTAAATCACTCACTGGAAAATGTCTTTGATTAGTTTTTATTGCCAAGCTGATACAAACCTAGAATTACCTGGGAAGAGAGAATCTCAGCTGAGAAATTTCCCAGCTCAGATCGGCCTGTGGATATGTCTGTGGAGACATTTTCTTTATTGCAAAATGATGTAGGAGGACCCAGTTCATTGTGGGCAGCACATCTCTAGTTAGGCCATCCTGAGCTGAAATATGTTTTGTTATACCCAAAGATAAGCTTAGTCATCACCTCTCATAAAGGAGTCTTCTCTTTGCAACATACAAAACCATTACAGAAAATCACAACTCTTAGTGTGACGGTCCTGGTGCTACTGGTACTTTGATGCTAATTTCACTTCCCCAAGAAGCAATGCCTGGGACAGGAGTGAACCACTCAGGACTTTATATGACCCTTTTAATAAATAAAGAAACCAATCACTAGGTTAGATGGAGGGACAGTGGAGCCAGGAGGAAGAGAGACTTTTGGACTGGAGCATGGAGGTGAAAATGTAGGTAGTGAAGGTTCCAGGTTCAGGTAGTGAACTCCACTGAGTTCCAGAGAAAAGGTAAGATGATGGGACACCCCAGCCAGCCACAGGAATTTGGAAGTATGAGGTTGGTGTGGCAGTGACCTGCCATGAGAACTTAGCTCCAGGTGGCGCACTTTCAGAGTTCCAGGTCAAAGAGTCTGCCGAAGATGAGGACTAGGCCCAAGGGTGCCTCACCGGTGACAGTGTGGATTCTATTTTTAGTGTCAATGGATACACACCTACGAAATTAGTCTTGTTCCTGTGGCTTAGGGAACATTGCAAATGACAGGACAGAGAGATTTGTTAGAGCCAGAAAATTAAGGAGTTTGGTATGAAATTCTGTTTCCTACTAGTGGTAGAAACTTTGCCTATAGAGGCTCACCAACATGACTGCCTAAACATTAGCTGAACATGAGAAACACATATGCCAAAGTGGATGGGGAAAGACCATAAAGCCCCATTCTACACAAAGAACTACAGGCAATTAAGACATACTGAAAATGGAAAGAACAGTCTTCCCAGGGAGTAACACACCAATCAGTTATCTGATAGCAAATTGTCAGCTCTGAGATACACAAATACAGACAAAATAGGCTATATTTAGAAATATACATGTACATATAAACATGGAGCAATAGAGGATAAAGAAGAAGATCATAAATTTGAAGGAGAACACAAATGATTATATGGGAGAGTTTGGAGAGAGGGAAGAGAAGGAAGAAACGGTGGAATCCTATACAATCTCTAAAATAAAATAGAAAGAAAAGAAAGCAAGCTAGCTGAATATGAGCCAGAGAGCCAGGCAGGGAGGAAGCCAGTAAGCTGTGTTCCTCCATAGTTTATGCTTCAGTTCCTGCTTGAGCTCGGGTACTGACTTCACTCAGCATTGGACTGTGACCCCGGAGACAGAAGCCAAATAAACCCTGGGCTCTACATGTTGCTTGGCTGCTGATTTTCACAGCAAGCAAAATCAAACCAAAACAGGAAGATTAAATAATGCATGAGCAGATCTTAACTTTTAATGCTTGTAGGTATGTCCAAGTGCCTGTGAAAGTGAATATGAAGTATGAACCTAGGTAGGAGACCATGATAGAGGAAAGAGACATGTCGAGGAAGGAGGAGAAAGCAAAGGTGTACATAACATGTGAAAATGGAGAAGAGGTTATTAGGGGTACAGGGGCATGATCAGGACTGAAGAGATGAAAATCACCAAACACAAAGTCTACCTGGCAAGGTGCTAAAATGAAACCCAATTCGTATGCTAGGAGAAAAGGATTCACCACCTTGCTTAAGGTAAAGGTTATTAAGAAGCTGAGGCAGAGATTCAGTGTGTAAAGTAATTCACTGCCTTATTCAAGTTGAGAACTACAGAGAATAATCCTATTATATATATATATATATATATATATATATATATATATATATATATAAAATTTGTAATTAGGTTTGCCACATTCATCTAAGCAGTAAATCCTGTTGGCAATGGTATTTCATTTTACATATCAGGACCCTAATGTTCTGTAGAAAGATTTTAAAAGGACACTACTTTGGAAAGTGAAATGTTTGACAGGGATTTCACGTCCCTCTAAACTGTAAGGTTTTCCCAGGAGAGTTGTTTGTAATCCAGGGCATGGCTAGGCATGCATACACGAGTGAGGATGTATGCCTTCTCATGGTGAATTCAACAAGAAGCATAGCCAGTTTAGTTTCTAAAATCAGAAGCTCACACAGCCGACAGAAGACACTAGCTTTGAATGAGTTATCAATGCCATCAACAAATCAACTATTGGTCACACATCAGAATGGGACCAAATCAAGCAAAGAAGTTTGTGGCTGATACCATGCTTCCCCAATGACCCTATATTTTTCATGAATTCAACCAGGAAGTTATTTGATGGTATGTCCTTGCAAAGGCAGCCAATGGCACAGCATCTCTGTTAGCTGGAAGCATAACTGAATAATTTCTTCAAAATCAAGTCAAATGATCCATCTGGAAGCTGCTGCTTCCACTGAAGCTTGTGAGTTTTCGGAAGCAACAAAGTTTCATGCAGACAATTTCTTGCAACCATTAAGACACATTGACACAGGAACAGCTATTTTTCGCATGGCCTTATTACATCCTAACTCTCCCACTCCATGGTCCTTAACCTGCTTTCTGATCCATAAGGGTAGAAGAGTAGAAAACTGATTACAGATTAGATGAGGTTTAATTATGAATGTTAATGCTTCCTTAAACTAGGTACCATATTGATAGTGCTACATGTAAAATGCCCTTGAAAATGGATTTGAAGCCAATCTCAATTATTTGGCTTCTTTAAGTCAATGGCTATGTCTTATTTTTGTTTCCAAATACCTAGCATAATGAATTACACAGTAGCAATGAAGAAACTCTAACAGACAATCAAACCTTAACTGACTTGAAGCCTGGCCATGGATAAAGAGTATCTAAAGAGAGATGCCTGTATCCCTACCCTAGTCCTCTTGCTACATTTTCTCTTGAGGATTCTTTGGTTTTTTTTTTCTGCTTCCAATGTTGTCCTTGCCTCTAAGGTTACTGCTTCTTCTCTTCTACTTTGTGTTTTATAAGAAAATTGAAAAGAGGTTTACTGTTTAACAAAGAGTGCCCTCAGCACAGGAACAAGGGTATATATAAACACTGGAATTTTAATCAGCTATAGAGAAAAATGAGACCCGGGCATTTGGGGGTAGAAATGGAAGAGCTGTAATTATATTAAGTAAAATTAGCTAAACTCGAAATGTACAAGCACCACACATTTTTGCTCATATGTGGAACATTACAGTGATATATATATATATAGCATGTGTTTGATTATGAGTATGGTTCATGAAAGTAGAAAGGGATAGCAGAATGAAGGAAGGCACAGAGATGTTAAGAAAGGAAAGAAAGGAGAAAAATGGACATTGAAGGAGGGACAAGTAATAACAATATAAAATGACACACATGTATGAAAATACCCTTTAAATTTCAAAACTTGTACTTAATTATCCTAAATTACAAAGTAAAAATAAATTAAATTTCATGAAATTTTTCTTAAAGGCTTACTGATAAGAAAATAGTAACCAAGAAACAGAAATAATATATCTTGATACAAAATACAACTTATTCATCTTCCTATTGAGAACACTAGTCAGTCTTGCTTTCACAATGTAAACACGTTATCATAACAACCTACAAAAGCAAACCTTCAATTCTAGCTTCTTTAAGGTCCAAGAAAAGGAAGTTAAAGTTCTTGTTCAGGGACAGGAACTCCTTGACATAATTTTGAGAACTACTAAAAATATTGCCCTTTTCCCTGAAGACTCTGGAAGCCCCCACCATAAGCAGCAAGCGCCCTGTGCGGAGGCTGGCTCACAAATGTCCCTGTGATACATCATCAAATTCTGCAGGTGGGAACTGAGCTGAAGACAATTAATTCAACCTGGAGTTCAATTTCTCAAGAAGGTTGGCTCGAGCCTCAAGTGTGTTTTTCTCAGTATTTCTGCCTCATTCCAGATAGTATTTAAACATAATCCTATGAAGCACTTACTGCAGGTTGACAAATTCTAAATTTGACAATGTTTCAACAAAATTTAAGACTCTGGTGGGTTGTTTATAAAGGTGATTTAGCAAGAATTGCCTAAAAAACAGTTTATGGGAAGGTTTTATTTCCTGTAACTGATAATTTCAAGGAGATATTTGCTTCAGATTATTGTTTCCATGGTTATAGATCTAAATGGGAAAGCTGCAGTTTTACAAAGGACTAGGAAACAAATAATGGCAGATAATATTGGAACAAATACTCCTAGACTATTCATTCTTTCTCCATATTAAAAACAAGAACAAAAACAAAACAAGTTTTAGGTCTGGGAAAATTGCTTAGTGGTTGTCTTAGTCAGGGTTTCTATTCCTGCACAAACATCATGACCAAGAAGCAGTTGGGGAGGAAAGGGTTTATTTGCGTTACACTTCCACATTGCTGTTCATCACCAAGGAAGTCTGGACTGGAACTCAAGCAAGTCAGGAAGCAGGAGCTGATGCAGAAGCCATGGAGGGATGTTCCTTACTGGCTTGCTTCCCCTGGCTTGCTCAGCCTGCTCTCTTATAGAACCCAAGACTACCATCCCAGAGATGGCACCACCAACAAAGGGACCTCCCCACTTGATCACTAATTGAGAAAATGCCTTACAGCTGGATCTCCTGGAGGCATTTCCCCAACTGAAGCTTTCTCTGTGATAACTCCAGCTGTGTCAAGTTGACACAAAATTAGCCAGTACAATTGACCCCTTGTCAACTTGACACACAAACATATCACTAGTAAGCCTCAACCCTTAGTTTCTTATTCATCCCCAAGGTCTAAACAACTTTAAAAGTACCACAGTCTTTACATATTAAAAGTTCAATCCTTTAAAAATATCCACTATCTTTTAAAATTCAAAGTACTTTAAAATTTAAAGTCTTTTAAGTGGGTTTCAGTAAAAAACTTCCTTCAAGAGGGAAAAATATCAGGGCATAGTCACAATCAAAAGCAAAAATCAATCTCCAACCATCCAATGTCTGGGATCCAACTCACGATCTTCTGGGTTCCTCTAAGAGCTTGGGTCACTTCTCCAGCCATGCCCTTTGTAGCACACACCTTGTCTTCTCGGCTCCAGCTCCAGCTGCCTGTACTTCACTGCTACTGCTGTTCTTGGTGGTCATCTCATGATACTGGCATCTCCAAAACGCTGCTGTCTTCCACTGTAACTAGGCTTCAACACTAGCCTCTCATAGGCTCTCTTCATGGTGCCAAGCCTCAACTCCTTTGCATGACCCCTTCAGTCCTGGGCTGCACCTTCACCAATGGCCATCCATGGCCTCTCACAGTGCTTCCATGGCCTCAGCTGCTCTGCATAACCCCTTCATGCCTTCAAAACCAGTACCACCTGAGTAACTCTTACACATTACCAAGTCCAGCCACAACACAAAGTACAATCTTGGCTATCTCTGGAACACAGCCTCTGTGCTCTCAGAAAACACTTCCCAGACAATGTCACCTCAATGATGCTGGTCTCTTAATCACAGCTAATTTCTTAGCTCCAGCTAACCAGCATCAATAGTCCCAGAAAGGAAAAGTTTTCATATTAGTAGTTCTGATTCTTCAGCCCCAGCTAAGCAGAACCACAGAATCTTCACAGTCCAAAATAGTAATGGCCCTGAAAAGAGTCTTTAATTTTCCCTCTGAAATTTCACAAGCCAGGCCTCCATCTTCTGCACTGTCCTCAACATTATCTTCCAAGTTTCTACACAACATCCCACAGAGTTCTTAACACCGAATGGATCTTCTAGCCCAAAGTTCCAAAGTCCTTCCACAGTCCTCCCCAAAACATGGTCAGGTTTTCACAGGAATATCCCACTATGCTGGTACCAATTTGTCTTAGTCAGGGTTTCTATTCCTGCACAAATATCATGACCAAGAAGCAGTTCGGGAGGAAAGGGTTTATTTGCCTTACAGTTCCACATTGCTATTCATCACCAAGGAAGTCTGGACTGGAACTCAAGCAGGTCAGGAAGCAGGAGCTGATGCAGAGGTCATGGAGAGGCAAGCCAGTAAAGAACATCCTGAGAAGCCGGTGAGGGAGACTGAAAATATCTGGTAGCTCTGGTTTTGATTGATAAACTGTGCTTGAAGAGTAAAGTAATACAGTTATGGATGACATTTCATGATATCACTTAGTTGTCCACCCACACAAATGTTTGTGCTCATACATGTGCAAACATGCATTGAAAACGCAAAAATGAAAATTATAACAAAAATAATTTCTTAGAGTGAATATTATTCTTTATCCTATGCTTCATTAGTCATTTATGAAGTTGATATTTAAGGCATGTATACACTTAACTTTTTCTGTAGTAAAAATTTCTACTATCACCTGTGTACATATCATCTATCTATAATTGACTTATTATCTGTCTATCATCGATTTACCTATCTATCCATCTAGCTAGCTAGTTAGCTGTCATCTAATTCAGTCAAAGGCTAAAACAGCAATGCATATTCAACAAATATCTTTCAATTAAACACTCCTTTTTAGAATGTTCATGTTTCTATGTTCAATTAAAAATAACCTTTTCAAGGTTTAAATTTTGGTTCAATGAGTTTCTGAGAATGTAGTATCTTGGTTGGAGTAATGAGATTTCTTCAAGGAAAAGGATCATTGAACAAGGGTAGAGAGTTGTTAATTAATTCTGTCAAGGTTTATATTAAGTCCAGTGACTGGCTACATATTTTCTAGCATGTGTGTACTGCTCAGGTTAATATTGCCTATGATAGTCAAATGGTGGCACTGAATTATCTCTCTTCCTGATCCATTTGGTACAGATAGTGAGAACTAGGCTTATGCACATACTCCATGCACATACATTCCCCTTTCCATCTCTCATGCCCTTTATGTTTTATTTTAGAGTCTTTGGATGCTAAGAGTCTAACAAATACTGTATATGTGAGTTATTGCAAAAAGCAAGTGAACATTTATGCTCTTGTTCAGTAATTACACATTCTCACATTCAACACATAAGGAAGGGGGAACTCTTTCCAGTATCCCCATATAGGTGTGACCTTGTTCTTCCAGCTCAAAATTCCATTTGTTAATTGAGCTTGAATATAGAACAATAAATTTTAATGTTTACAGAAAGTACTACTTCTTTCTCTGGATGCATATAGTTCTTGTGTGTGTGTGGTAACTATGCCTAGCCACTCTTATTTCCTAGACCCATTTTACTAAAGCTACACTGCTAAGAAATGCTTCCTATGGTTCAGTCATTCCATGTGGAAGAACAGTCAATAAGATGTTTCTTTGGCTATTGTCTAGGGCTCTCCATAGGAAATTTAAGATCATGATATTCAGATGTGGCACTATGGTTCTCTACAGAAAATCTAGGATCAGGGAATTCCCATATGACAGAGTATGCTGATGGATGTGGGGAGAGGAATAGCTAGTATGCTGTGTGCTTAACAGAGAGGTAACAAGGTTTTCCTGTAGAAGAAAAAAAATGTACATTGCTTCTGCTCATTTCCTGTTTGGCAATTCCTAACGTATAAAAATAACTTTAATTCACAAGATATAATTGTCATCTTGGGAGCTTACTGTTGAATAAATTCACCCTTCATAGTTTTTTCTTAACTCTGGCTGACTAGTTCAATACAGCTGTTCAGGCTCTAACTTCTCTCCAAGATGACTGATTCAATCTGGCTTTTTGCAACTTCTCACTGAATTGCTTTGCTTGATCTCAAACTAACTCTGACAATTGGTTCTAATCTTAGGGCAGCTTTTTATTCTCTCGCTTCAACTGTCTTTGGCACAAATTGCACTGGATGAACTAATTCCCAGCAGACTAAAACTGACTGAACTGACAGCTCTCTCCCTTTTCTGCTCTCAAACAGGTTTTTTTCTGCATTGTAACTCCGACTCCTTCTGTCAAATATTTCTCTGATTCATCACTTTATCTGCCCCTCAATTAGATGTCATTGTTTCGGTTTAAAAGTATTGCTAAAGGATTCTAGCCAGAGAGATTAAAGGCATGTACTGAGGGTGTGTCTGCATTCTAGCTCGATCCCAGGGAGCTAGAATGTTTTGTATGTGATCAGAACAGCCTTGTTGCTGAATTAAAATTCATCCATGCTAAGGAACAGATCTGTTTCAGGCAGCCCATTCTCTGACCAGTTCATATTTCAGGGATAACTGATTAGACAGTGCTCAAACTTCTCTAAGAACTGTGGTGTTCTCAGTTACAGGCTCTCCGTTATGAAGCTCATCCATTTTGGAGTTTCTAGTTTCTTGACTAAGTCAATTTCTGGGAAGAAAATGCAGACACTGCTGTATGCACATGGTCCTCCCATTTTCAGTTCTATTGTGTCTCAGTAAAAATGTTTTAAAATGTTTCTTTTCTCTGTATGTATCTCTAGTGTCTTCTTACCTAAAGTAGTGTAGGGTGGTAAAGAAATCCTCTTACCACAAGTCAAGTGATAACTATGGCATAGACTGTGCCCCTCCATACTCAGTTGTTAACTGACATTTACTACTATGGCCCTAAAATTAACACTTCTTCCTGAATTCTGACATTTGGGAGCATCTGACATTCAAGATTTGGGTGTGTCACATGGAGGGCAATTTAAAAGTCTGAAAACATAGAACAATTGAGCAATGATTGAGACAACCAATGATTCCAATCACTACATGTATAAGCTCAAGTCTAGAGTGTCATTGAGGCATAGAGCTTTGGGTTTCTTTTCTAGAGTGGGGACACAGGGAGTGATGGGATGCACACGTTTGTAATTTATGACTATTTTACGTTCTTAGCTTCCCATTATCCATCAAATGTTATTTTATTTTAGATTACAAAAGGATTGACTTCTTTTGAAAAGATGAACACAGGGAAAACATATAAATATCTTATACATTCGAATGACAGAATACTTGGCATTTATGCAAGGAATATAAACAACAACAACAACAAGACCCCACTTACAGTGGGGAGTTTTCTATCACAGAGCATAAGAAAATAGAGAATGATCAATAGAGCTGTGTTATTCTTGAACACTCGGCTCAAATACTGTTATTGTCAGAGGGACCAACCTGCCTTCTCCTGATGTGTACCTAAACACTCGTGGCTTCTCACTTGGCCATTCTTTTGATGTTATACCCGGTCTTTAATGAAATCTCCTCTATCTTCACTGGCTGAACTGATTCCCAGCAGACTAAAACTGACTGAACAGAGAAACCTCATGGTTAAAGACTACAGTGTCTGAATACTGCCTGATCTTAGAGACAGCCAAAAGGTCTTGTCTTCACCAGCCCTGTCAACTCTGTTTCACAGCACTTCACAGATGTTTATGCCATGGTAACTAAAGTAGTTCTCATTCATTTTTCTAAAATATATTCCTAGTGATTGGCCTTGAACTTTGTAGAAAAGGTTGGAAATATATAGAATACTTGTAAATCATTTTGTTTATTTTAGCTGTTGTCTCTCGGAGGTGTTTGTGATAAAAATCAAACCTTGAATACCCTTGTGAGGGGCAGGAAGAGTTAATCCTTTAAACCATTGATGAACCTTTGCTTCTGCTGGCTGCTACTGCTAAATAATAGACAATTTAGGAAAAGAACAAAATGACCAGGTCCTGAGAACACTAAAGAAGCCCAGGGTGGGGGAAAAAAATCAATTCTTAAGGTATCCTAAAGGTAGTGGTGTTTGAAAAAAGCAAATTTAATATTTTGGTGTAAGGAGTAGTCTGCCAAAACCTTAAGAGGTCACCCAAATACTGTTAGCTAGAAATTGAATTGAAATAGGCAAACAAGTCTTTCCAATCTTAGCCTTCAAATTGGTTTTCAAATATTTTAAAATCATTAATTCTACTAGCATAAAATGAATGAGCTATTAATAGATTGTGTAAATTGCAGATTAAGAGGACAAGAAAAATCTGAACTTGACAATGTCTTCTTTTGATTAAATACCAGCTTTATATATTTATCACTAATCATGGAATAAACATTTGTAGTAAGAGCTGAAATAGTATCCCACAGTGATGCAGAAGAAAGAGAATATTTCCATTAAACTAAACCATCTTGTTATTCAATCTGACAAACCCATGCACAGTCTTTAACATACATGAATAATAGGCATCTTGGAACAATATCAAATTCTCATCCCAAATAATAACACACTGTATAAATTAGGAAACTGGATCCAACTAAAGGGAGAAGGCATGAGAACTGAAAGCAGGATGTGAGGGGTGATGGTTGGAATGCATTGGAGGGGGTTAGGAAGGATGGAGAGGATCTAGCATATTGTACTCATGTGTGAAATTATCAAACACAACCATTAAAAGTAAATAATACTTGAAACATGTAAAATTTTATTTTACATGTTTATGTGTATTAATGTTAAAACTATTAATTTTATAAAACTAGAATTTAAAATTCAAAAATGAAAAAACCTCCATCATTTCTTCAAAAACACCCTTAATAAGTAAAAGAGGTATCATTGAATAAGTGATAAGTGCTCACATTTAGTTTTAGTGAAGTTTGTTTGCTTGTTTGTTTGTTTGTTTTGAGACATAGTCTCATTATGTACTCCTGGCAAGTCTACAACTGACTATGTAGAACAGATTGGACACAAAATTACAGAGATCTACTTGCATCCATATTTCCTTATTTGCTACTGTTCTTACTTTTTGTTTGTTAAGGTCAGAACTTGCTGTTTAACTTAGGATGACTTTGAATTCAGGATCCTCTGGCTCAGAACAAGGGCAATGACTACAGTTGTGAAGTGCCATTTCTGGTTCCCGAATTTCATTTTAAACACGGGACTAATATCCATTGCAACCAGTGAAACTACAGTGCTGAATTAGATAAACTCTCTCTACAGCCTCTCATCTGAAACACAGAGGCTTTGGTTCAGTCTGATTCACTTGGCAAGCTTCATTCTTGCTCTTCTATATGTGCCTTTCAACCGTTCTCTGTAATTTATGATCAACTCAAAACTCACATGTACTCTAATCAGCCCTTGCAAACTTTGGAATCAAAGGGAATCTCCACTTCCCTCTTATCCCTTGGCAAATCTTTATTGATTGCTCAACAACCAATACATCCAAGTGATATAGATTTTACCCGTTAAGGCACAGAACAGTTGCTGGCACACAGTAAGCATTTGCTTACTATTTGTTGACTGAACAGCTCAATACATGTCTACTTATACTTTCCTCACCTGAAACTGCTTCAGGTGTGAAGGCTCAATCTTCTTTGACCTAACATGAAACAGGTTGTCTAATACTTGTTTTTCAGTCATGACCTCCATACCACTGTCATGATGAAATGTGAATATGCTAGGCTGTATCCCTGCCCCCAACCCACTTCCACTGGCATCAGATATCCTCTAAGGCCCATGATATTTCCCTCTTGATCCACTGCTATACAATTTCCCGTAGATGCTTTGTACCCCAGTTACATCAGGGAGTAGCTGGAACATTCTGAATTTTAGAAGAGCCTACATAGTTCAAAAGGTTCATTATTTGATAAAAGGTAAATTCACATGTGAGAAGATAGATCAGTTGGTGAAGTGCGTGTCATCAAGGTGTGAGGACCTGAGTTTGGATCCTCTATAAAAATAGGACACAGGAGGGCAAAGTCAGCACTGGAGAGATAGAGACAGACAGTTTTCTGGAGCACATTGATCTGTCAGTCAATCTAGCCAAATTGAAGAGCTTCTGGTAGAGTGAGAGATCTGTTTCAGAATATAAGATAGAGGCAACTGGGGTAACATCTGACATCAACCTCTGGCCTCTATAAATATGTGCACATGTGCACATACCCATATGATCATGTACACCACACACGCGCGCAAACACACGCACACGCACGCACACACGCACACAGATTGCCATGTGAAAAACCTAAACTTACGAGAGCATTTGGAGCAAGTTGCTTTTTTACTTGTATAGGGTGTATCTCCCTGCATAATCTTTTTTAAACAAAGCATTGTTTCACATATGCATGCTCATAAAATTTACAAAAGATCAAGTATGAATAATCTTTTAGACTACTTTGTAGCATTTTGTTGCAGTTTGATCCTACTTCCAAGTTATTTATTTTCATAACATCTCACTCATCACCCTTAGCCTGGCCATTACTTTTTATGGTGATTTCAACTATCCTTATAAGGTGATGTCAAATCCTACAAGCTCATAGAAAGGATGGCATGACATACTTCCTGCCCCTAGAACAGTGCCAGCAGGGTATGGGCCTCCAAGAGTGTTAACAGTTACAGGAAATGTTCCTCCTTTGGGAAATACTGTCCTTGCCAAGGCTATTGGAAAATATTCTCTGTGCTAAGGTTATCAGGGAATGTCCTCTCTGCCAACTTTTATTTTATTTTTATTATTTATATATTTATTTATTTATTTTTGGTTTTTCAAGACAGGGTTTTTCTGGGTAGCTCTGGCTGTTCTGGAACTCACACTATAGACCAGGCTGGTCTTGAACTCAGAAAGCCACCTTCCTCTGCCTCCCAAGTGCTGGGATTAAAGGCATGAGCCACCACTGCCCAGCTGTTTATTTTTTATTTTTTTAATTTTTATTTATTTATTTATTTATTTATCCTCTGCTCCAAGTTTAATGATTCCATGATAATCAGAGACAGGAATAGTTTGGGAGGCAAGGATGTGTCTAATGTCTCAGCAAAATGGTAAATACTGAGACCATCAGGACATCCCTTAAGGCTGTGGGAAAGAACTCTGGACAACATGAGCTAAAATGTATAATTTCTCAACTATGGAAAAAATAGGGATGTAATATGAATTATATGGGGGGCTTCATGGATCTAAAAGAAGGGAGGCACCTGCACTATGGGCCAGCTTGTCAGAAAGATATTAAGGAAGAAGATAAAGAGATTTGGGGAGTGGTGATTGCAGGGTAAGGTCCCACCCAGCTAAGTTAACTGTTTATGCTTACAAAAGCAGGCAGGTTCATGAGTTCAAGGTCAGCCTGGGACAGAGCTAGCTTATTGTCTGTGCTTACAAAGGCAGGCAGATCTCTCATTTGCAATGTTAAGAAAAATGTGTTTGCTATCTTTTCCTAGGATTTAAGGTATTAAAGTAATAAAAATGCTGTTTGATAGGATAACCAAAAGGAAACCTGGGGTGGATGATTGAATTGATAAGTAAATAAAAGACCAGGGTTTGGTTTGCAAGAATTGAGCTGTCTGAAGATCTTCAGAAAGATGTCTCCAGCAGAAATTTTCACTGCTCCTCAGCATCCCTTTCTCAGAACCCCTCTCTAAGCAGAGGCTGATCTTTGGCAAGGTGATGACTTATAAAGTACTTGCTATGTTCTGGATATTCACATTAAGATTTATGTTGGTAGAAATTTCATTCTCTTACAATATTTGGAGGTCAGATCATTGGTACATGATGGAAGCTAAAGGGGTCTATGAGAAGAGGCTTTTGAACTCATAGGATTGTGGCTTTAATAGAAAGAAAAGTTCTGCAATAGGACACTCTTTCTCATGTCTAGTGACTATATATATATATATATATATATATATATAGTCACTAGACATGAGAAAAAATATATTTATTTGTCTCAGGGCTTCATATACTGATGCTCTATTAGATCCCTACAGCCACAGGCTAGGCAGCCAAGCTCTCAATGTACCTTTGACTATATTCAGGGTGCAAACTACAGCAAAGATTTTCTTCTTGAACATTCTCTCACTCGAAGATTGACATTTCTGCAGAACTATGTAGTATTGTAAGTCTACAATGAATGTGTTGGTATATAATCTATACCCAATGTATATTTCTGGAATCTAATAAATGCCACATTTCATAGGAATTGCTGTAGTGTATCTGTAAATACAGTTTTTTCTGTATAATGATATTTTAGTCAATGTCCCCTATTACAATAGCCCCATAGAATTATACTGCAGCTGAAAATTTCCTCTTAAATTTCCTCTTACCTAGTGACATAATAGTTAAATAACATTGTAAAACATAAATTGTTGTTTAAAGTCTGGCTCAGTTGCTAGTGTTTGACATTCACAAAGCTCTTGGTTTGATTCTGAGCACTGTGTAATAACTAGGTGTGGTGGCACATGTCTGTTGTCCCAGCACTGGGAAGGTGGGGACAGGCAGATCAGAAGCACAAGAATATCCTTGGCCACTTAGTGACTTCTAGGTTAACCCAGGAGACTTGAGACCCTTTCTAAAAATACTACTATTGCCAACAATGGAACCAAGGCAGTACAATGCATGGGCCATTCGTTTGGAATACTGTTACTAAGAACAAAACTATTGTGTTACCACACATATAGCTTATATGATTATGTAGTGCTAATGAGAATAAATGCCTATGCTGTCTATTTATTCACAATTTTATATTTTCTTGTTATTTTAGAAAGTTTTGTTAGTTATTATAATGTTAACTATATGCCAGCGGTATACCAGCAACAAAGACACACACACACACACACACACACACACACACACACGTATCTCATGTTTATTGCATCTTTTGACTATATTGAGATCAAATATAGTGACTGACAAAAGACACCTAAGTTTATTCTAAGTGCATACAGCAGAATTGCCCCAACAAGGACTAATTAACCCCCAAGGCTCAACCACAACTTGCAACATATCTCACTGACATCTAATTTCCTTTTTTTTTTTTTTTAAGATTTTATTTATTTACTATATGTAAGTACACTGTAGCTGTCTTCAGACACTCCAGAAGAGGGCATCAGATCTTGTTACGGATGGTTGTGAGCCACCATGTGGTTGCTGGGATTTGAACTCTGGACCTTTGGAAGAGCAGTCGGGTGCTCTTACCCACTGAGCCATCTCACCAGCCCGACATCTAATTTCTATTGCCTTCTCTCTATAAGACAATATTTCTTCATTATCTGTTTGCAATCCATCATCTTTACTCTATTTAAAATTTAAATTTGGACTCCAAGTTTTACTCAAGAAATATCCAAGACTTATAGAATTCAGTTAGGGATGTTCATCTCAAGATATGGCTATTTTTAGGAGCTTTAAGTTGCCAACTTCTTGCTTGAACTGGAAGCACATGCCTCTACATCAGCAAGGTGTCAAAACTCCCTTGGAGTCCAGTGACCCTTTCACAGGGGTCAAAGAGGATATCTTGCATATCAGATATTTATATGATAACTCATAACAGTTGCAAAATTTCAGTTATGATGCAGCAACAAGTATCTTTATGGTTAGTGGTCAGCACAACATGAGAATCTGTATTTGAGGGTCACACATTGGGAAGGTTGAGAGCCACTGCTCTAAATGACATATCTCATGTTTTCTTTCCTGGAATCAGGTGTCCACACACTAGCACTATACTCTGTCGTTTCTATTTAAAGAATTCCTACAACCCTTTTCAGCCACGATCCATCATTTCTCATTCTACTTCATCCTGTCGGTCGTCTTTTTACTCTTTCTATCAGTACCCTCTGAACATCTTTTAAAGTTTTATAGAATTTAAGGCTCTGCATTGTAAACATAGAGGTATGCAGAAGACAGTTCAGTATATGTTCAGAGAAACAGTTTTCTGACTCACTAAGATCGGGAAGGGGTCCAGAAAGGTTTAACATAACAAACACAACAGGTGATTATGACATTAGGCTGTGGGCTATTGAACCTCACTCTGAGACATGCTACCTCCTCGGCTTCTGAACACACTTGACCTCTCTTCATTGGTACTGAACTTCCTCCTTTGCTTTCTAAGTTCATTATTTAACTTTTAGCTTTTAAACATTTACTCTCAACTCTGGCTGAAGTTGACAATGTCTGAAGTGTTTAATATGCCTTCTCTGCTGGAAAATCATCTCTGTCTTATTGGTTGGTGATCCACAACTAGTATTTGTGAAGAGCCTTACTCACTTTAGCATATTTTTCATGGTATGACATTCCCTTAATAATAGGGTCATATTACAGCCTGATTTCTCAGCTTTTAAAAATAGCTCTGAGATAGAGTTTGAATCTCAAACTCTTATGATCAGAAGAAAATGGAAATTTCTATTTACATGCAACAAATTTCAAGTCCTCCTAGCTGAAAATCAGCGACTTTCTCCTGGGCTACTTCACATCATCTGAGAATCATTAGTATGCACATATGAATTGGTGCCCTGCAATACTGATAATTTTTCAGGCTGGTTGTAAATATTTGTCCTCATGAGTACAGTGTCTTGATTTATGCCTCTGAAACTGAAACTTCTGTTTAAGCAACACATTTATTTTTTAAGCCTAGATTAACTATTACTTTATTCAAAATGCCTGGAACCAAAGTGTTTTAGGTTTTAGAGTTCATAGGTTTTGGACTATTTACATATCTACAGTTAAGATATCTTGGGCATGGCATCCAAATATACGATCATTCACTTGTGCTTCTTTTGCACTTGATGTGCACAGCCTTGAGGTAATGGCATATGATATGTTTAGCATACCTATGGTTTTGTTTAATTTGTGTGTGTGTGTGTGTGTGTGTGTGTGTGTGTGTGTGTGTGTGTATAAGTGTGCCTGTGTAACACTTAGGTAGGTGTACATGGGAACCAGAAAATGGCATCAGATTTCTTGGAGCTGGAGTTATGTTGGAATTATAAGCAGTTGTGTGTGACCTGACTTGAGTACTTGGCTCTCAACTCAGGTCCTCTGGAAGAATAATAGATATCTCTATGGCTGAAACATCCTTCCGGCCATACATTTGTGCTTTGACCATGACTCATCATAAGGTCAGCAGTAGACTTTTCTAAATGTAGTTAATGCCAGCTCTAAGAAATATTGGATTTTTAATAACTTCAGATTTTGGGATTTCAGGTTAAGGATGCTCAACCTGCACTTAGACAGGTAATTAGAGTCTCCTTCATATGTAGGAGATGGTAGGTTGACAGACAGGCTAAAAAATGAAACTATGGACCTTGTTATGGTTAATCTCGATTATTGAGTTGTTTGGACTAAGAAGAACCTAGGAGATTAGTTAAGCACATCTCTGGATGTGACATTAGAATGCTTGACAAAGGTGGAACACTCTACCTGAGTGGAGGCAACATTATTCCATTGGTTTTTGTCGCAGATAAAATAAAATGGAGAAAGAAATCTCCAGCTTCAGCAATGCTCTCTCGTCCCTGCTTCCTAGCTGTTCTGACATGGCCTGCTGTATTCATCTATGCCTTCCCAACCACATTGGACTAAACGTTCTTAACTATAAACCAAAACAAATTGTCCCGCAATACTCTTCTCTCAGGTATTTAACCCTATCAAAATGTATGGATAGTGTGCTTATTTGGGGGAAGGACTCCCAATTTGCATGTACTTTTGTATGATAGTGTTTGTAAATAATTTCAATTGTAGGGAAAGTGTCACATGTCTTTTTTTTTTCTGTATATAGAGAACTATAAAGTTGGTTCCTTGTATTTGTCTTATTATTACCTGTTAACAATTCACAGTTGTTTTTTTTTTCTGAATAGTGCTGAAGAGGCAGACATATTCATCAAGAAACAGAGGGGGCTCCTCTGCATTTATTTTATTATGCAGTGCTTATGCACATATTCTATGTATCTGAGAATGGTTTTATTCAAATCAGTGGCATTTAGTGCTCTATTTATCTTGTTTCAAATCATCTCATCTACATTTCTGAAAGAAACCACTGCATGTAACATTTCACTTTGTTAGGTAAAAATGTGCATGTCTCTGCATTTGTGTGATCTTTACAATTACAATACACTTGACCTCTCTGGCATTGCTTCTCTGCCTGGGTGATATTGCTACCACATCTATTTTAACAACAACAAAACTCCACACCCATAGGTTTCAGAATAGCGTATTTTCTCTGGAGCTTTTGATTACGTTGAAAATATTGTGATCCAATGTAAGTCCAAGGAGTCAGCATTGTTATCATTGAGAGGTGGCAGTTTACTCATATATGTGAATGGTTCATTTATGTTCTGACTCTGTCATTTAGAGGTATTTCTTATATTTTCACTTTTTTTCTATGAAGGGGGAATATGAAAACATGACCTGTGGTTTAGAAATGTAGCCATCTTCAGGTCACCCCTGTGATTCCAAGGTCTCAGGACAATATAAATGAGGTATGCTGAACTGTGCATCTCCTAAAGTATGTCAAAGTCTTGAGGCCCAGTTCCTCACAGTGTGCCATTATTCAGGAGTGAGATCTTTGTAGATATAATTAGCTAGGGTGAGGACACACACACACACACAAACACATTCACACACCCAGAGATACATACACACATGTATACATAGAAAAACACATCACACACATAAGCACACACATGTTTATGTTTACACACACACACAGCTGGTGAGAGGTCATGTAATGATACTGAAAGAGATTGAAGTGATATATCTCACTTCACAAAATGAATGGTTGGAGTCACCAGAAGATTTAAAAATAATAATAATAATAAAGTATTCTCTAGAGGTTTCTTAGTTTTGTCAATTTGGCACACCCTATAGTCATTTGAGATGAGAGTTTCCATTGAGGGATTACTTAGATCAGACTGGGCTCTGGGATTGTCTTTGGGGAACTATCATATAATATATGCATGATATACATGTATTCCATATACGCTTGTCTTAGTTTGGATTTTATTGCTGTGGAGAGACAACATGACTGAGGCAACTCTTATAAAGACAAAAATTTAGTTGAAATTGGTTTACAGTTTCAGAGGTTCAGATCATTATCATCATGGTTGGAAGCACGGCGTCATGCAGTCAGACTTAGTGCTGGAGGAGCCGAGAGCTCTACATCTTGATCTTAAGGCAGCCAAAAAAGAAACTTTCATCCACACTGGGCAAAGCCTGAGTATAAGAAGGCCTCAAGGCCTACCTATGCAGTGGCATACTTCCTCCAACAAGGCCACACCTACTCCAATAAAGCAATACCTCGTAATAGTGCCACTCCCTGTGACCAACCATCCAATCACATGAGTCTATCGGGGACAAACCTATTCAAACTACCAAAAACATATACCCACATGTTTCAGTGAAGAATATGATTGAAAACATTAACTTTTCACAACAATAGCTAAAGAGTCCCTCCCATTTTGATCACTGATGATATAGAAAGGCCCAGCCCATCATAGGTAGTCCTACTCCCATTGTCTAAGAAAGCTAGCTTAGCATGAATCCAAGACATGAAACAATTATTGTTCCTTCATGGTTTTTACTTCAAGTTCCTGCTTGAGTTCCTGCCCTTACATCCTCAGCAATGGACTGTGACCTGGAAGTGTAAGACAAATAAAATATCTCCTCTTCTAGTTTTCTTCCAGTTGTGGTATTTGTTGTAGTGACAGAATAAAACCAAGACAACAGGGAACATGCCCATACTTGGGCTTTCTTTTCAGACTCCTGGCCTATGACACTATGATATAGTATCTTCATTTGTCACCTAGTTTATAGTACTTTGTTATGGCAATTCCAAGAAATGAATACAATTACTAATATAATAAATGTGACAAGAAAATTTGTATTGTACTCCTGAGGAAGCTGTTAGGAGCAGGGTTACCAATGGGCAAAAAAGAATCACTGAGATCTGAGTAGACTTCAAACACTGTAATTCAAGGGTCTATATACTTTTCAGATTGTGTGTGTGCGTGTGCGTGTGTGTGCGTGTGCGTGTGCATGTGCGCGTGTGCATGTGTGTGTGTGTATGTGTGTGTGTAGTACATTGCATATATGTACTGCATTATCCATTGTATATGTAAGATACAGTTGAAAATGGCAAAATCTTCATTATAATTACAGGAGTCCCACCTGCTTATGATAACTAAACTCTAAAACCTCTATTCTATAGTTGCTACCTAGAAGCGTGAGGCACTTCAAGGTCACTCCAATTTCATCTTGACAAACACATCTGTTTGAACTTATTTGCTCTTAGAGATATGATGCTTATTCAGTTCTCAGGTGGTAAGTGTTGGGGTCCCATTTATGATAAATTTGCCTCAACAGGTAATCTATCTTCTATATATGAACATCGAGTTCTTTTGCAATTGTCTGTGATGACTGATATTGAACTATCATTTCTTGGTCTGTGGCACCAAACACAAACTTATCTTTCACATTACTAACTCCAGACAGTCCTCTCTCCTGCTTCAGTCTGCCCTTGAGACACAATGGCATGCAGGGCAAAGCACTGAGACATCACCAGGGATTCACAATATGCCAAAAGCTGACAGGGAACCCTGAGTGATGATAGTAGCCATCCCAAACCAACATCAGGATCTGATGCTGCCCAGACAACACTGACCCCTAACTCAACAGTGCATGTCGTCCATCTTCCTTCTTTAAGCTCTTATGCTACATTATTATGGGTGACCAGTAGGAAGCCTGCAGGAAATGTAATTCAATGAGGATAAATGCAGAGGAAGAAAAGAACATAAGTGTTTACTACACAGCAGCATATTATACAAGTTGGAAATTAGAGAGTTGTCAAAAGCAGGCCCTTCAGAAACAGAAAGAAGCTGTCTCTAAAAGTTCTGTCTATTCAAGCACTTTACTGCACACTCAGTAGGTGCTATTTTATGTCTGTTATCATTATAAGACCATTTGCACACAAAGGCACATACGTGTTTGTGGAATTATTGCTGATGGTCCTGCATGGCCTCCTGGTCTTCCTTAACAGGAATTTTTATGTGAGAGTTCACTATCAATTAATGACTATTCCATTTCCACCCTTTGCTTCACCAGTGAATAATTTTACATATATTCACTACAACAAATATATTACATTCTATCCTTCTTATTAGAATTGACAAGATTTGTGTATGGGAAGTATTCATTATAAAATGAAGATTATTGGCTTAGATGCATGTGAGCCATAGTGTATTGTCAGGTCCCTGAGATCAGGGCACATGACTCAACTTGAATTTGTTACTTAGTTCCTGAGCCTGTTATCTGACACATAATAGCAGCATAATACATTTTCTTTTATGGGAATTAACTCCCTTTAGATAACACCATAATTTTGCCTTTTAATGAAATGAAGGAAGAGATACAGTATTCTGTCCACTGATGGCACTCCATTCAAAATGACCGAGAGTAAGTTTAATGATGAGGATCCATATATCTATCATAGCTATGTATATTCATACATCATATATCATAGCTCATATTACTAAGTTTGAGTGCTCTGCAGAGTACAGACCAGAAAGGAGGAAGGACCTAAATTGTTGTTCTGAACACATTTAGAGGCATAGAGACTACTGGGAAATTTTGAAATGAGAAGAAGTGGGCAGAACCGAAACCAGAACAAGTGAAGCAGTCAACACAGAGTCAAAGGCCAACCAATGCAAATGATGGACTGGGAAATGGAGGTGAGGAAACCATTTCATTCCCTTTTTCTAAGAGGGGGAAAAGATCACGGAAGACATGTAGTCTGTGGTAATATTAAAGATATAAATGCCGTATGAAGAACAGAGTTTGGTACAGAATGCTTCAAGATGTTGAGATTTTTAAGTTTCAGTTTGTTGTTGCTGTTGTTTTTAAACATCTTTTAAAATTCCTTGAAATCACTCCAAACAAATCACACATTAAAGGAAATAAAAAAACAGAAACCAGGAATCACGTTTAGGAACTGGACCAATAGACTATATTCACACAAAATTATTCAGTAGATTGTATCTACACCTGTGTTCTAAGAGAAACCACGTATGTAATTCCAGTTAAGTAGTGCTTATGGTGTTTGCTGACATTTCTGATTGTTGCTTAGTCAATAGTGGACCAGTTTATAGCCATCACATCCTGTCTTACTCAAAGGATCAGTTATCATAATCAACAAAATGACTGCACAAATGTGAAAACACAACTGTGATATTTTAAACATTAAAAAAAATCAAATCTTTATTGAGTGGAAAGGAGTCCCCAAATGTGGAAATAAACCATTTGGCATATTTTAAGACATCCAAAGATCAAACAGAACCAGCATTCATTTGACAGTTACTTGAGAAGGCCATGCAGAACAGACCACTTGCAGAGTACCTACTTACAAACGCCAAAGAGCTGTGTAAGCACCATTTATGTGTGTCATTGTGACTCATACTTGTATTCAGTTGGGGTATAGTTTCAATGTAGTCAAATAACATATCTCAAATAGCACAATGACTTTAAAATCAGTACTATTCAGCAACATTACCACTTTTTTAAAAATTACAGAAAATTTCCACACCCTTACAAATTAATATAGCAAAAATGGCCATCTAGCTAAAAGCAATCTACAGATTCTATGCAATCCTCATCAAAATTCCAACTCAATTCTTCACAGAGTTAGAAAGAGCAATTTGCAAATTCATCTGGAAAAAAAAACCCTATGATATCAAAAATTATTCTCAACAATAAAAGAACTTCTGGTGGAATCACCATCCCCGACCTCAAACTGTACTACAGAGCAGTTGTGATAAAAACTTCATGGTATTGGTACAGTGACAGACAGATCAATGGAATAGAATTGAAGACCCAGAAATGAATCCACACACCTATGGTCACTTGATCTTGGAGAAAGGAGCTAAAACCATCCAGTGAAAAAAAGACAGCATTTTCAACAAATGGTGCTGGCACAACTGGGGGTTATCATGTAGAAGAATGCGAATTGATTTATTATTTCCTTGTACAAAGCTCAAGTACAAGTAGATCAAGGAACTCCACATAAAACCAGAGAAACTGAAACTTATAGAGGAGAAAGTGGGGAAGAGCCTCAAGCACATGGGCACAGAGGGAAAAATTCCTGAACAGAACAGCAATGGCTTCTGCTAGAAGATCAAGAATTGACAAATGGGACTTCATAAAATTGCCAAGTTTCTATAAGGCAAAGGACACTGTCAATAAGACAAAAAGACTTCCAACAGATTGGGAATAGATCTTTACCAATCCTAAATCCAATAGAGGACTAATATCCAATATATACAGAGAACTCAAGAAGTTAGAATCCAGAGAACCAAATAACCTTATTAATAAATGGGATACTAAGCTAAACAAAGAATTCTCAACTGAGGAACACTGAATGGCTGAGAAGCACCTAAAAATGTTCAACATCCTTAGTCATCAGGAAAATTCAAATCCAAACAACTCTGAGATTCCACTTCACACCAGTCAGAAAGGCTAAGACCAAAAGCTCAGGTGACAAGCAGATGCTGGCAAGGATATAAAGAGGTACACTCCTCCATTGTTGGTGAGATTGCAAGCTGGTACAACCACTCTGGAAATCAGTTTGGCACTTCCTCAGAAAATTAGACATAGTACTACCTGAAGACCCAGCTATACCACTCCTGTGCATATACCCAGAAGCTGCTCCAACGTCTAATTAGGACACATGCTCCACTATGTTCATAGCAGCCTTATTTATAATAGCTAGGAAATGGAAAGAACTCAGCTGTCCCTCAATATCGGAATGGATACAGAAAATGTGGTACCTTTACACAATGGTGTAGCACGTAGCTATTAAAAACAGTGAATTTATGAAATTCTTAAACAAATGGATGGATCTGGAGGATATCATCCTGAGTGAGGTAACCTAATCACAGATGAACACACATGATATGCACTCACTGAGAAGTGGATATTAGCCCAGAAGCTCAGAATACCCAAGATACAATTTGTAAAACACATGAAACTCAAGAAGAAGGAAGGCCAAACAAAGTATGAATACTGCAGTCCTTCTTAGAAGGGGGAACAAAATACCCATAGAAGGAGTTACAGAGACAAACTGTGGAGCAGAGGCTGAATGCATGACCATCCAGAGACTGCCCCACCTGGGGATCCATCCCATACACAGTCACCAAACCCAGACACTGTTGTGGATGCCAACAAGAGCTTGCTAACAGGAACCTAATATAGCTGTCTCCTGAGAGGCTCTGCCAGTGTCTCAGAAATACAGAAGTGAATGCTCACTGGACAGAGCACTGGGTCCCCAATGAAGGAGCTAGAGAAAGTACCCAAGGAGCTGAAACGGTTTGTAGCCCCATAGGAGGAAGCACAATATGAACCAACCAGTACCCCCAGAGCTCCCTGGGACTAAACCACCAATCAAAGAAAACACATGGTGGGATTCATGGCTCTATTTGCATATGTAGCAGAGGATGGTCTAGTCAGTCATCAGTGGGGGAAGAGGCCCTTTGTCCTGTGAAGGTTCTATGCTCCAGTGTAGGGGAATGCCAGGGCCAGGAAGATGGAGTGCGTGGGTTGGGGAGCAGGGGATGTGTGGAGGGAATAGGGAGTTTTTAGAGGGGAAACTAAGAAAGGGGATAACATTTTAAATGTAAATAAAGAAAATATCCAATAAAAAATATTGAAGTTAAAATAAATCTCAAGGAGTGTCAGCAGGAAGATATAATTCAGTTTATATTTTTACATCCTACTAAGGTTTATAAGTATCTTACATATAACTTAATTAACTTACCTACAACTAAATGAGAACCACTGTTCTCACTATAATTGATTAAAGAATATTTCAAAGGTAACCAGTCCACTTTAAACAATGGCATGCCCTTCGCTGAAAGAGCAGCCGGCTGCCCATTATTTCTCAGCTTGCCTACATTTCATCTGTAGCCTGCCTCACATCGCCTCTTCTGACAAGCGTGGATAATTGCAGTTGAGAGGGTGCTAGTGACACCTAGTGCTTATCCACTAAAACGTCTGAGCCTCAGAGTGCACTCCTTTCCTTGTGGTTAGGAACTGCTAATCAAATTTTTGTTTATGTGCAGAAAGTGACAATGACAATCTAAGTGATATCTCACGCTGTTAAAGTCTAAATGGATAACCTTCCAGCATAACCTCTTAACATAATTAAAGAAAACAGATTGACATTAACAATGCGCATTAAGAACCAGAGCTGAGCCTGTGAGGATCGCAGAGTGAGAAGGCATATGTCTGAATTGCATTTTAGTATTCATAAGTAGATATGAATGTCAAAAAGTTGTGCCATACTAGCATGGTCCACTCATTAGGAACTGGCTTGTAGGTGACACGGAGAACAGAGGTGGAACCTCTGCCCACAATGAAAGAAGACATAGCTAAGGTTCTTCATTATTAATTCATTGCTTTGGAGAATTTTGAACACCATAGGTCAGACTCTGTAATATAATAAAGTCCAGTAGGCAAGCAGAGTGAAGAGATTACTGCAAGGTTTGCCACTTAAATTCGACAAGTCATCTTCTGTCCTTCCTCTGCCCAGTAAGAAAATCATAGCTCTCAGTCTCAAGCTACAAAGAGCATTACCATTATGCAATAATAAGAAGGGTGCCAAGGAATTTCCTGTGGTAGGTACTTTTCTTCTTGCTATAATAAAACATCTGATGAGAAGCAATTTACAGGAGGATGGTATATTTTGGCTGAAAATTCAAGCAGATACAGTTAATCATGGTAGCAGGAATGAAATGGTTAGTCACTGTAAATTCAGTCAGAATGTAGAGTAGTTAGGCAGTGTGGTCAGGCTACAAAATCTCAAGCCCCCACCTGGTGTATCATTTCCTAGAGCAAGGTTTAACTCCTAAAGCTGCTACATCTCAAAACAGCACCACCCACTGGAAACAAGAGTTCAAATACAAAAATCTGTAGGAAATTCACATTCAAACTATAACACCTCTCATATCTAGCCCAACACAATGTGTCCCATCTATAGACATTCATAGGGAAAGAGGAGGTAAGATAACATGACACAGAGTGATAGGAAGTTACAAGGGTGCAGATTTATTCTGAGGGATCCAGGAACAGCCTCTCTGAGGAACTAAGAGCTGAAGGATACGGTATTTGAAAATAGATGCCAGAGGTGGGAAGAGAGCTGACAGGAATGGGAGAAGCTCTGTCTGTGGGAAGTGTGTAGGGAGACAGTGGCTTACTCTAGGCTGCAGTTTTGCTCAGAAGTCCTCATGTTGGAGGCAGAGGCATGACTCTCAGAGCAACTGCATTTGGACATGAGGAATATGGGAAGTGATTAATGTAGTTGTATCTAGAAAAATGAAGTTCTCATGAGGAAATTACTAGCCCCAGATGATTATTTTTAGGAGAAATTCCATATGGACATACCACACACACACACACACACACACACAAACACACAAACACACACACACACACAGATGTGTGCACACATGTGGGCGAACATGCACACACACACACACACACACACACACACACACACACACACACACACACACACCACATGGCCATCCACAAACCAGAGAGTTGGGCAGCTGTCATATCAGTCAACAAATCTACTAGAATCTTGAATCTGAACATCCTAGGTTCCATAACTATAAGGAAGTAAATGTCTTCTATTTAAGTAATGTACCCCATGGTATTTTGTTATAGCTCCACAAGTAGACTGGGAAATAAGTATAGGCATAAGTTTGGAATGTAAGAACAATGGCAAATCATTGAAATTTTTTGGCTATGCAACATAAAATGAATATACACGTGCACACATGCATCCATACATACTATATCTTTAAACCATATACCTAATGCCACCTGACTGTGAAGCATTCTTTAATCAGCTCAAGATGCCTCAGTGGATCCTTGAATGATGGACCCAACATAGCATGGTTAGACACTGACTTTTCCCTTTACCTATATGCACGTCTGTGCTATATTCCCATGGAAAATGTGGATTTTGCTTATCTTCTTCATCTCATAACAGCAAAGAATATATTATGGAATTTCAATACACTGAGCATCGTTAATCAAAGCACAAGACTTCTCATAGGCATCAGGTAGCCTACTGTCAGAAACTATGCCTCTCAATGACCTGATTTCCTCTCTTGGTGTGGAAAAGTTTATTTATCTCAAAAGCAACATTTTGTTTTCTTGAATTATTTAAAAAATAATGCACTGTATAGAGTGCACTGTATAGAGTAGCCACATGTTCTGAAACACCAAGTCATGTCAGGATCATAGTAGCAGGATATAATCAGTATGATCACATACTGCAGCGCTCTGCCTCTTATCTAACCACAGTAGTAATATGCTCCTGCTGCCATGAAGTTTTCCTTATATGCATGGACCCAACCAATCGAATCATGAACTGAAATGAATCTCCTCTTTTTTGCAGATTGCTGCTTATTGCTAAGGCAGGATAGCTGACAAAAACAGTTAAGGGATTAGGGATTTCTGCTAACTCACAGTTTCGTGACAGGAGAATGTAAAGATCTGAATGGCACCCACTATTAATAGGGTCACATATTTGAACACTTGTTACCCAATTGCTGGTGCTGTATTTGGGGAGCTTATGGAGACTTTAGAAAGACCTTACTTAATAAGGTACATAATTGGTGATGACTTTTAATGGTCTATAGGATCATTTAATTCCTAATTTTCTCTTTCTGCTTATTTCCTGGGCTTTGAAGATATGATCTCTCAGGTTCCTGCAACCATCAACTATCATACCTTCTCATTTTACAAATTCTTTCTCTAGAAACATTAGACAAAACAAATTCATCTTTATTTAAGTTATTTTTGGCCATTGTATCCTATTACAACATCAGAAAGTACTGCAAGAAGACATGACTATCATTCAAGTTGACATGAGTGTGCGCCTGCAACTCTTACATCGTGCTGGACTAAGAAGACTAGAGCTCAAGCGAAAGGTAGGTATAGTGGGGTAGGAGATGTAATAGGGCTGTAATCACTTTGACTCACCCTGTCTGTGGTCTGTGTCCTGTGTCTGAGGGCTGTGCTCTACCTCCTAATGGGTCTACAGCTTTCCCAAGGTGCTCTACTAGCTGGGGACCAACTGCTCAAACACACAACACTGTGAAGGACACTTTATATCCACACAGTTCCAAGAAAATATAATTTATATAAGTGCAATTTCAGATACCTGAGAAAATTATATTTTAGTAGTTCCTAAGAGATAATCAGAACATTTTGTTTCATTTGACAAACAACAGAGAATGCTTCCTTCTTAGGAGCAATAACCCTTAAAAGGAGTCTCTATTTCATTAGTGGGGAGAGTTGCATTTGCTTATGGCTCCTGGAAGAAAGGAATTTTGTATTTATTCTCAGTCAATTGGAAAATTGATTTGACCCATTTAGGAGTTTAACAATGGATACATAAAAAATGTTCTCAAAGACTACAAAAGAATAAGTATGCCAATCGATCAATAATACAGTTAAGAAGATACAGGGCTAAAGATCAAGGAATTTAAAGATGCTTTTGAAGAGTCCTTAAGTCAAAGACTAAATCATAGGCATTAAAGAAAATGCCAGACTAATAAGTGAGGAAATGTCATTTTAACTGCAGAACACCAGTTTCTTCATCTTTTGTGTTAGAGTTAGAGAAACACCACCATTCACACAAAACCTCTGGGTTATTAGAAATTGGTCAATTTAATCCAATAAATAATATCTAATGACTACTTTAAACAACTCTGGATTTGAACCAAGTGCATGTTATTTTAAAAAATTATATTTACTTATACGTTTGTCTGCAGTTTCCAGTATGCATGTGTGTGCATGTGTGCATTGATGTGCATGCATGTGCATATATGTTGCTCTTCAATAATTGGTTCTTTCCTTCCATCATGTGGGTCATACAGAGGGAATTGACCTCAGGTCATTAGTATGGGAACAAGTGGTTTTACAAGCTGAACTGTCATGTAAGTCCAAAATGTATGCTTTTAGTCTTCTCTAGTGATAAATCAGAGTCACAGATGGAAACATAAGCCCCAGGAGGCCCTGGGAAAGTCTTATAAAGGAAATGGTTAGACAGTTGCTTTCTAGTAAGCACTGCACAGAGGAGCCAAGAAGTATACCTTGCTTTCTTCTGGTTTCTTCAAGAAGAAAACAATACCAGCATGGAAGATAATTTTATCAGTCATTATCAATAACTAGTTACAATTGGAAGGTTGTGAGTTCAAGTCCAAATTGGTGCTATATAATAATAATTTGTCTCAGAAGAAGAAAAACAAAACAAAAATCCCAACTTGTGTCAAATCAAGAAACTTTCAGAAAATTCCAGTTTTAGCTGGCTGGATTTTTATTTTTTTCCAGAATAATTAATCTTATGTGCTGTCATTAAAGATTCTGGCTGTTATTGTACTATTGCCTTGTGATAGTCTTTGCTAGGACTATCCATGTGCATGGTGGTTCTACCTCTTTGAAAGCTATTGTCCCCTGTTATGCTAGTTCCAATGGGAGATATATATATATATATATATATATATATAGTATAATACATGCGTACATATATAATACAAAATACAAATGTTGTTTACCCTGGGATTATTATCTGCAAGACCAGACAGGGCACTCACCATCATACCAGCCCATAACAGAGAGTGTTGTACTGTCAATACTTCCTGTGAGATGGAATCACCATGTATGATAGTTTGTATATGCTCAGCCAAGGATTAGTACTATTAGAAGTTGTGGCCCTGATAGAGTAGGTGTGGCCTTTCTGGAGTAGAAGTGACACTATGAATACGGGCTTTAAGACTTGCCTGGAAGTCAGCATTCTGCTAGCAACCTTCAGATGAAGATGTCGAAATCCAAGCTTCTTCTGCACCATGCGTGTCTGGACGCTGCCATGTCACTGCCTTTGTGATAATGGACTGAACCTCTGAGGCTGTAAGCCAGCCACAATTAAATGTTGTCCTTATAAACTTGCCTTGATCATGGTGTCTGTTCACAGCAGTAAAACCCTAGGTAAGACACTGTGTCATACTGCAGTCTCATCTGCAGTGACAGTCTCTGCTGTGGCTCCTTAAAATGTCACAGGATATTCTTCAGCTACTTCATTTGTAAGAGACTCAAGTACTTCCCTTGACCTGTACAAGAAATAGACAAAACTTGGGTTATAGGTCATATTGCACAATATTTCCTACCATGCACAAAGTCTTTATACCCAGTACCTCATACATGAGGCATAGTTGTATACACCTATAATCCTAGTATTTGGCAACATGGATACATTAGGATCAGGAATTCAAGCTTATCCTTGGCTACATAGAAAGTTCAAAGCATGCCTGCTTTATGTCAGTTTCTATTTATAAAGAAAATACAAATACAAATAAAGGGTGCTCTAATGTATCAAGATGAGAATATAAACCAGTTCCTGTAAAGAGAATACAACAGATCTCTCTGAAGCCATTCTGGCTTCAAAATGCTTCCTTCTCACAGGGCATAGCTAGGCAATATGATGTATGAAGTGTTAGGTCAAGATCAGGCATGTACCCTGGAAATTTTAACTCCTTCTTCAGCATAGCATTAAGTTTAGACTCCCTCGGGTCAGTATTTTTGTTTTTCTCTAGCACCAAATTTTATAGGTATTGTGAGGATTGTAAATGCTCAGCCTTCTCACTGCCCTCTTGATATTAAACAAGTGACCCAACAGCAAATCTTCCGAGAACATTCATGGACAAGGTTGCTACCTTTCAGCTCAAATACAATGACATCAAAAGGAAGACTTCCTGCTGCCCCTTGTTTAAATTTTACAAGCAGGTGATTGGACAATGATGCTAAGACAGCAGAAGGAGTCTATCTCCCTTTGGTTCTTTACCACAGGGCTAGAATCTTCCATTAGCTATATAACCCCAAAAATGCAACCTCAACAAAATGGTCTCTACAACAGCACACTCACCTACAATTTGATTCTTTTAACTTGTAAAGGAAGATAACAATTTGAAGATGCCAAGAAGAGAATAAAGAATCAAATAAAGTTCTTCCACTAGTTAACTCTTAGACCATCTGAAGTTTAGGCCTTCTTCCAGAACCCAAGTCACCCTGAAACTTTAATAAAGGTTCTCTTTACTTAGCTGTGAGAAAATTGTTCTGGCCACAGTGTTAGGAGAGTCAACATATAACATGATTTTTATGGATAATAATGAGGTCAATATTTGTGTTTGAGAAGACAACACTGCTTCCTGAAGTTTAGTCTTAAATATTCTTGTGAAAATAGGGCTCAGTGTCTTTCTGGGATACTTAATTATGGACTTATGAGTTGTTTTATCTCCACTGCCTTGTTATTACTCTCTCAATGGGTACTAAATTTCTGCTAGTGGATTTGTGTAAATTCAGATTCATTCTGGTTGCATAATATGATGGTTACTTTTGCACTTCCCAGGTGTGGATGCAAGATGAGTTATGCTTTACACTAATGCTACCTTGGTTTCTCTGAGATTATGTACAGATTTATTTTCAAGCCACGATCACTTAAGTTACACTTTGTTAGGTATTTAGTCACAGAAACAAGAAAAGATATGAATTAAGATGGGCACCAGAGACTTGCTCTAGAGCTTCCAGACCTTCAACCTTAGATGGGCTTCACTATTGACTCCCCTCATTCTGATAAGTATTCATCATTTACTAAGAAGTAAGGTTTCAATTCTTTCAGCTTACTTAGCTACTGTGGAAATACTTAGTTTGATGGTGTAAGCCCTTCTAAAACATTCTCTGATACAATTACTTTATTGAAATAGGCTCTGTATTTATTAAAAGAGACTATTTATTTCTTTATTTGTTTGCAAAAAGACTTTAATATATTCTTTTCTCACACAATATATGTTTATTATAATTTCCCTCTCTGTAGTTCTCCCAGTTCCTCCCCAACAACCATGCCTCCAGATCTGCTCCCTTTCTCTTACTAAAGACAGGAATCTCTCAGCTATCCTGAGACTGAGCATAGGGATCCCAATGGAGGAGTTAGGGGAAGGACTGAAGGAGCTGAAGGGGCATCATTTGGCATCAATGTGAAGGGAATCCCTTGGTCCTGTGAAGGCTTGATGTCCCAGTGTAGTGGAATGCCAGGGCACTGAGGCAGGATTAGGTAGGTGGATAGGGAAGCACCCTCACAGAAGCAGGATAAGGGGGGATGGAATAAGAGGTTCTCAGAGGGGAAAGAGGATAATATTTGAAATGTAAACAAACAAGCTTCTAAGAGATACCAACCAAACATGACAAAATTAAAATATTAGACAAGGCAAAAACTTTCATATTGAAGCTGAAAACAGCAAGCTAACAGAAGGAAAAGGACCCTAAAAGCAGGCAAAAAGAGTCAGAAACCTGCATGTTCTCACAGATAGGAGTCCCACAGAAATACTAAGCTAAAAGCTCTGAAATATATACAGAGTGTTGGGCCCTATTTGGCCCTGGTTTGGGCCTTGAGGACAAACCTGAGCCTGGTTTAAGTTTTGAAAATTGTCTCAGTCACTTCTGTACTTGAGTGACTCAGGACGGCCTGCTTAAGCTCGCTTTTGCCTAGCTACTGCTGACTTAGAATAACTTTGTTGGCTCTGTCAGTCACCCCATATCATTAGTCACCTTTCCCTTCCCTCTGTACCATCTCATCTCAGAAAAAAAAAAAATTCCCACCTCCTCTCTCAGGCTTTTATAAATAAAAAGATTGATATAATTAAATGAGTTCTTGCTTTGACAGACTCAAAGCAAGGGGTGGCTATTCTCCAGAGGGCAGGAGATTGGAGCCTCCTCATTCACCATTCTGTTTCAGTCCTGAAAAGACTCTCAGCCAATTGGGTTCTCTTCTCTCAGCCTAGACCTGCTGGCAGAGAGCGGGCAACAGAGGACCTGGTGAGACCCATGTAGGTCCTGTGCTTGCTGCTTCAGTCCCTGGGAGCTCGTGTAAATCCTGCCTATTTGATTCAGTGGACCATGCTCTCCTGCTGTCCTCCACCCCTTCTGCTCTTACATGCTTTACCTTCTTTTCGGAAGGATTTCCTGAGCTCCAAGGTGAGGAAATTGATGGAGACTTCCCATTTAGACTCTCTATTTCTCCACATAATATCTAGCAATGGGTCTCTGCAGCTGTTCCCATCTGCTGCCAGAGGAAACTTTTCTGATGATGACTGAATAAGGCACTGATATAGGAATATAGCAAAATATCATTAGGAATCATTTTATTGTTCGTCTGTGATTTTTCTGTTCTGTTTGCTATTTTGTGTGTTGTTTTTAACCAGTTGTGTTTGATTTTCCCCTAGGTCTTTGGACAATCCAGTTTCTCATTCTTGGTTAACGCAGGCAGAGTCAGTTATGGGTTCCATCCCTTGTAGTGGAACTTGTCAAATCAGACTTTGGCTGGCTACTCCTACAAGTTCTGTGCTATCATTACCCTAGCATATTCTTCAAGTAAGATACAATGTAAGTCTAAGGATTGGAGGCTGGGTTGGAGTCCATGTTTCTTGTTCAGTAGCCTACAGAATCAGGTCACCCAACCAAAGATACTGTAACATGGAGGTAAAGTCTCCATTTAATCAACAGCTCAAATTCTCCATGCTCAATGAGTCTTGTGGATGTCCTTGGCAACGGACAACTTCTGCTAGTTTGTGGAGAAGTCTTTTGTCTAGCATCAATCTGGATTGTTTACTGATTTTGATGGGATCCCCTTGGCCAACAACTCAATTGAATGGAACCCAGACTCATTACTGAAAGCCTTACCTAGCTAAAAAAGATGACCAGTTAAGACTCAGTATTCTCCATTATTAGGGATCCTCATTAAGATCACTATCATAGATTTTAGAAGGTTTCATCTGCAGTTGGTTTCCCACACTTACTCCCTCCATCGTATTGCACCCACAACCTGGTCCCTCCAGTAACCATCCCCTACTGCCTCCAATTGATACATAAAATCTACTTTATTTTACCTTCTTAGAAAGATAAATTCTTCCCATGTATTTGACTAGCCCACTACTCTTTTTTTTTTAAATTATTTTATTGGATATTTTCTTCATTTACATTTCAAATGCTATCTCAAAAGTCTCCTATACCCTCCCCCCCCCACCCTGCTCCCCTACCCACTCACTCCCACTTCTTGGCCCTGGCATTCCCCTGTATTGGGGCATATAAAGTTTACAAGACCAAGGGGCCTCTCTTCCCAATGATAGCCAACTAGGCCATCTTCTGATACATATGCAGCTAGAGACACAAGCTCAGGGGGTACTGGTTAGTTCATATTGTTGTTCTACCTATAGGGTTGCAGCCCCCTTCAGCAACTTGTAGCCCACTAATCTTTACCTGACTACTCTGGCTCTACAGATTATAGCATGGTTATCATTTACTTAACAGCTAATATCTCCTTTTTTTTCATTTTTAAAAATTTTTATTAGATATTTTCTTCATTTACATATCAAATGCTACCCCGAAAGTCCCCTATACCCTCCCCCCTTGCCCTGTTCCTCCTATAGGGTTGCAGACCCCTTTAGCTCTTTGGGTACTTTCTCTAGCTCCATCATTAGGGGCCCTGTGTTCCATCCAATAGATGACTGTGAGCACCCACTTCTGTATTTGCCAGGCACTGGCATAGCCTCACAAGAGGATAGCATTTTAAATGTAAATAAAGTAACTGATAAAAATTTTTAAAAACAGTTTTGTGGTTGTAGGGATTAAAAATAAAGATAATTTATGTTTAAGACAGATATGATAATATCTCCTTTTAAGTGAATATACACCATATTTGTCTTCTGGGTCTGGTTACCTCACTCAAGATATTTTTTCTAGTCTTATCCACTTGCCTGCAAATTTCATAATGTCATTTTTTTCAAAAGTTGAGTAATACTCCATTGTGTGAATAGGCCATATTTTATTTATCTATTCTTCTTTAGAAGGACATGTAGATTGTTTCCATTTTCTGACTATTATGAATAAGTCTGCAATGCACATGGTAGGATGGAGAGTCTTTTGCATACAAGCCCAAGAGAGGTATAACTGTGTCTTGAGGTACATTGGTTTCCATTTTTCTGTGGAACCACCATATTGATTTCCACAGTGGTTGTACAAGTCTTCAGTCCCACTAGCAATGGAAGAATGTTCTCCTTTCTCTATATCCTCGCCAGTATTAGCTGTCACTTGTGTTACTGATCATATCCATTCTGACAAGTATATGACAGAATCTCAAAGAAGTTTTGATTGGTATTTCCCTGATAGCTAAGAGTGTTAAACATTCTTTTAAATGTTTATCAGCCATATGAGACTCCTATTGAGAATTCTCTGTTTAGAGCTGTGCTACATTTTGAATTGAGATGTTTGAGTTCTTAATATCTAGTTTCATGTGCTCTTTGTATATTTTTGTTATTAGTCCTCTAATGGATATGGAGTTGGTAAAAATCTTTTCCCATTCTGTAGGCACTGTTTTATCCTATTGACAGTGTCTTTTGCCTTACAGAAGCTTTTCAATTTCATGAGGTCTATTTTACTAATTTTATCTTAGTGCCTGTGGTACTGGTGTTCTGTTCAGGAAGTTGACTCCTATGTCAGTGTGTCCAAGGCTATTCTCTGTTTTCTTTTTCATTGGATTCAATGAAAATATCATATGGTATTATTATGAAGTCTTTGAATTTTGTGTAGGGTAATATATATGTATTTATGTGCATTCTTCTACGTGTAGACTTGCGCTTTGACCAGGACTATTTGTATACTACACTTTATTTTTTTCCAGTTGTGAATTTCTGAGATCTTTATCAAAAATCAGGTGCCCGTAAGTGTATGGATCTATGTGTGGGTTCTCAAGTCACTTTCATTAAACAACATGTCTGCTTTTATGTAGATACCATGTATTTTTTTTACTGTTATAGCTCTGTAGGACAACTTGAAGTCAGGGGTGGTCATACCTTCAGCAGTTCTTTCATTGTTCAGCATTGTTTTCGCTATCCTGAGGTAATGGTTGTTTGTTATTTTCAATATAAACATGGGAGCTGCCCTTTCAAGCTTTGCAAAGAATTTCCTTGGAATTGTGATTGGAATTGCACTGAGTTTGTAGAGTGCTTTGGTCAGACAGCCATTTTAAATACGTTAATCCTACCAATCTATAAGTATTGGAAATGTTTCCATCTTCTGATGTCTTACTCAATATATTTCCTTAAAGACTTGAAGTTTTTCATCATACGTGTCATTCCCTTGCTTGGTTAAATTTGCCCCATGTAATTTTATAATACTTGAGCATTTGTGAAAGATGCTTTCTTGATTTCTTTCTCAGTCTATTTTTCATTTTCATTTTTATTTTATTTAGATGGCCTTCTGAGGTTTGTTTGTTTTTTGTTTTTTGTTTTTTGGTTTTGGGGTTTTTTTTTTTTTTTTTTTTTTTTTGTTTTTTTGTTTAGGGTTTTTTTTTTTTTTTTTTTTTTGAATCTTGTTCCAGCCACTTAACTGGAGGTGTTTGTCAGCTGTAGGAGTTTTCTGGTGGAAATTTTAGGGTCACTTATATATACTATCATATCATCTTTCAAATAAAGATACTTTGATTTCTTCTTTTCTTATTTGTGTCCACTAGATCTCCTTTAGTTGTCATATTGTTCCTGCTCAAACTTCAAGTACTATATTGAACAGATATGGAGAGAGTGTACAACCTTGTCCTTTCTCTGATTTTAATAGAACTGCTTTAAGTATGTCTACATTAAACTTGATGTAACCTATACATATCAACTGCCTTTATTATGCTTACACATGTCCCTTATAGCTCTAATCTCTCTAAGACTTTTTATCATGAAAGATAATTAGATTGTCAAAGGTCTTTTCTGCATCTAATGATGTAAGTGTTTTTTTTTTTTCTTTTAGGATGTTTACATGAGGGATTATATTTACTAATTTTCAAATACTAAATTATCCCTGAATCTTTGGGATGAAGCTTACTTGATCATGCTGGATGATGTTTTTGATGTGTTCTTGAATTCTGTTTGCAGGCATTTTATTGAGTATTTTTGCATCTATATTCATACAGGAAATGATTCAGTAATTCTCTTTCTTTATTGAATCTTTATGTGGTTTGGGTACCAGGGATAACTGGGGTATCATAAAATGAATTGGAAACTGTACCTTTAGTTTCTATTTTGTGGAATAATTTGAGAAGTATTGGCACTAACTCTTTGAATGGCTCGTACAGAATTCTGTGCTATTCTTTCTTGGTTCTGGATGTTTAATTTTTGATTAAGTAGTTAGCAAACTTTCTTTTCTTATATTAACTATTTGGTGTTCTTTAAGCTTCTGTACCTTTATAGGCATTTCCTTCTTTAAGTTAAGAAATTATTCTTTATGATCTTGTTGAAAACATTTTCTGGACCTTTGAGCTAGGATTATTCTCTTTCCCATATACCAAATTTTCTCAGGTTTGCTCTTTTCATAGTATCACAGATTTCCTGGATGTTTTATGTTGGAATGTTTTTGACCTAACATTTTCTTTGATCCATGTATCCATTTCTTCTACTGTATCTACAATGTTTGAAATTCTTTCTTTCATCTCTTATATTCAGTTGTTGGAGACTTCTTCTGTCATTCATATTCAAATTCCTAAATTCTTCATTTCCAGAATTCCCTCAGTTTTTTTCTTTAGTTGCATTTTTAGGTTTTAAGTAGTTTTGTTTTCTTCAACTGTTTGTATTTTCTTGGCTTTCCTTATGGGATTTCTTTATTTCCTCCAATTGTTTGTTTGTGTTTTCCTGGATTTCTTCAAGGGATTTATTCTTTTTCCTCTTTAAGACCTCTATCATCTTTATTTAGTTGTTTTTAAGATCTTTCCTTATGCTTCAGCTATGTTAGAATAATCAGGGCTTGATTGGTGGGTTAGCTGGGCTCTGGTGGAGACACATTGCCTAAGTAATTAGTGTGGTATTAATGCTGGTATATAGGCATCTAGGTTTGGGATGATTATAGGTAGAGATGCTGATTTCTGGGTACATCTTTTTGGGATGAGTGTTTTCTTCTTTTTCTGTTTAGTCTCTGTATTTTTGGAGAGGGTGAGGACTGTATGTTTCCTACTTTACAGGCTTGCACCACTGGTGTGTTCATAGATAATGTCTGCTGGTGTTGGAGTCTGGCATGCAGTGATGAGTGCAGGTTTTGGTTATGAGAAAGAACGATGAACCCTGTTTTTTGCATCCATTCTGTTAGTACTGTTTTTTTTTTCTTTTCTTTTCTTTTCTTTCTTTCTTTCTTTCTTTCTTTCTTTCTTTCTTTCTTTCTTTCTTTCTTTTTTTCCCCCCTGTGGATTTGAGTTCACTGAGGTTGAGAGATATAATGACACATGATTGTTCATCCCTATTATTTTGAAGGTGGTGGTTGTGGTGGTGGTGATGGTGGTAATGTTGGTGATGCGTGCTTCCCTTGTGTTTGCTGGTTTGGAATTACTTATTTCCTGTGTTTTCTTCAATGTAGTTTTCATTCTTAGGTAGGAGTTTTCCTTTTAATATTTTATCTGCCATTTTTCCCTTGCTGCTTTTAATATTCTTTCTGTGTTCTGTATAATTTGTGATTTGATTATAATGTGGCAGGAGCACTTTCTTTTCTAGTCCACTCTAATTGGTGTTCTCTAAGCTTCCTTTATGTTCATAGGCATCACTTTCTTTAGGTTGTGAAAGTTTTCTTGTATGATTTTGTTGAAAATATTTTCTGGGCTTTGGAGCTAGGGCTTATCACCTTCTTCTATTCCTATCATTCTTATTTTAGGGCTTTTCATGTTATCCTAGATTTCCTGAATGTTTTATTCAGGAATATTATAGATTAAACATTGTCTTTGACTGACGTATGATTTCTTCTATTGTATCTTCTACACCTGAGATGACTCTTCCATTTCCTGTATTCTGTTGGTGATGCATGCATCTCTTGTTCCTATTCTCTTCCCTTGGTTTTCCATCTCCAGGATTCCCTCAGTTTGTCTTTTATTTATTGCTTCAATTTCCACTTTCAGGTCTTGCACAGTGTATTTATTTCCTTTACCTGTTTAATTATACTTTTCTGTATATATTTAAGGGATTTATTTGTTTCCTCTCTAAAGACCTCTATCTGTTTGATTATCTGGATGGATTTGGTCCCTGTATGTTCCTGTTGTAGTAGGTATTAGGTGGGGAATTAACATTGATGGTCCTGGTGTGGCAGACCTCTGATGGGTATCCTTGGTTCCAGATCCGCAGGTCTGTATGGTTTAGGAGCTGAAGATCTGATGAAGGTGGGCAGGGAGGTGGACGTTGAATGGAGTTCTATCTGTTATAGCAGGCTGCTCAGAGCAGCTTGGCCTGTTCAGAGACCTCAGCCAGCAGTGAGGATGGGTGGGGCTCAGGAGGTCTGATGAAGATGGGGGAGAGAAATGGTGGGAGAGCCTGGGTCTCCATAGGATAAAAGGATGCTCAGAGCAGCTCCACCTGCTCCAGAAGGCTCATCAAGCAGGAAAGATGTGCTCCCTTTTCTACTAGTGAAAAGGGCCTATTTGTTATACCACGATGGTAAGTTACTCAAATAAAACCTCAAGTAATTAAAGACTTTGTTGAAAAAAATTAAGTGGGCAAATAGGTTCATCAAAATATCTAAGGTACAATGATGAACATTCATGATAAGATTTCTAATCTCTGTAGAAACAAGAAGTCAGACAATATTTAAAGGTTGGAAACTGTTCTAAGACTTGTTTAACTCCAAGAAAAGGAAAGATTAACTTGAGCGAATTACATAATTAGAGGAGTTTTGGGAGATATGTCCAAATTCTTTAGTAGAATCACAAGCACGTCTTTTAGAAGATTTGTATTTCATATTGATATTAGCTAAAATAAGTTATTTTATGAATACCTGTAAGTATAATAGTTATTGTCAAACTTTCAAAACATAATATCCTTTCTTTAAAAAACTGGATGGATCTTGAGAATATCCTGAGTGAGGTAACCCACTCCCCAAAGGACTTGCATTATGGTATGTACTAACTTATAAGTGGACTTTAGCCAAACCATATGGGATACTCATACTACACCCCACAGACCCAGTGAAGCTAAACAAGAAGGAAGGCACAAGTGAGGATGCTTGAATCTCACTTAGAAGAGGGAATAAAATAATCATAGGAGGCAGATGGAGGGAGGAAAATGGAAGGGAGTGGGGATAGGGAGGGGAAGGGGGTTCAGGACCACACTTGGGGAAGGACAGGAGGGGTGGCCACATGGCCATGAAAATGAATGGAAATCTGCAGCTGGGAGGGGCATCTCCAGGATGAGAAAGAGGAGGGTCGGGGAGGTGAGGGGCATCACCAGGATGAGACAGAGGAGGGTTGGGGAGGTGAGGGGCGTCACCAGGATGAGAAAGAGGAGGGTCGGGGAGGTGAGGGGCGTCACCAGGATGAGACAGAGGAGGGTTGGGGAGGTGAGGGGCNTCACCAGGATGAGACAGAGGAGGGTTGGGGAGGTGAGGGGCGTCACCAGGATGAGACAGAGACCTGGGATAGGGGAGCACCCCAAAACCAATGGGGGCGTCCTTAATTGTGACTTATAGCATTGGGTAAATGGAACCTGAAAAGGCCACATCCTATAGCCAGGTAGCCCACCAAAGTTTAAACCCAAAATTTATCCTATCTACAAGAAATGCAGGGACAGGAAATGGAGCAGAGAATGAGGGAATGGCCAGCCAATATCCAGCCAAACTTGAGACCCATCCCATTGGCAAGTACCAATCCCAGGCACTATTAATGATAGTCTGTTATGGTTGCAGACAGGAGACTAACATGGCTGCCCTCTGAGAAGCTCTACCCAGCAGCTGACTCAGACACCCACAGCTAACAGTGGGTGGAGCTTAAGGACTCTTATGGAAGAATAGGAGGATTATTACAGACCCTGAAAGGGATAGGAACTCCAAGGGAAGACCAACAGTGTTAGCTACCCTTGGTGCTCTCAGAGACTGAACCACCAACCAAAGAACACTCATGGCCTGAACCTGATATGTAGCAGATGTGCAGCTTGGTCTTCATGTCTGTCCTGAACAACTGGAGTTTAAAAGCTGTTGACTGTTCATGGGATATATTCTTCTAGCTGGGTTGCCTTGTCTGGCTTCAGTGGGATAGCATATGCCCAGTTTCTCAGAGACTTGATGTGCCAGGGTGGGGGGACACCTAGGGAGGTCCTTAACATACTCATAGGAGAAGGGAATGGGGGATGGAAAAGTATTGTGGGAGGGTGACAGGGAGTGGGATAGAGAGCTGGTTATAAGGTAAATAATTAAAAATTAATTAATTAATTAATTTAAAAAATCTCTTAAGCCAGACATAGTGTTGCAGGAGAATCTCTGTGAATTTAAAATTATCCTGTTGTACATAGTAAATTTTAGGGCAGCCAGGGCTACATAGTGAAATCCTGCACAAACACACATCACACACCATGACCGCCCTTTAATAAAACAATTTTACTATGACTCTAATAAAGTAATATTTAATTAGACACTGATTTGGGATATTTTCTTTCTCCAAAGTTAATGACAATAAGCACTAACCCAGAAAAGTTTAGTGCTATTACTAATACTACTAAGCATGGATTTACTAAGGAGAGAGAGAGAGAGAGAGAGAGAGAGAGAGAGAGAGAGAGAGAGAGAGAGAAAACGAGACTAAATAAAATATTCTTGGAAAATGACCTCAGTTATCATGCGCCATTCCCCATCCTTAATTGTCCTCTATTCATTTATCCCATAGCTCTCATTTTTACCTATTCTAGAGAAAATCAGAGACTCTCCATTTAGGACTCAATTTCCTGATAGACAATATTTTATAGCGCATTATATGCTTATAGCAAGATTCAGTGAAAAATGTACTGTTCATGCAACCCCTGTACCATACATGCGTGGCTTCTCAGACTCACAGTGCTGCTCTGCTCACACCACCCCTGCACCACACAATCACTCTCAGATGCAGGGATTCTCTGCTTATACCACCCCTTCACCACACATTCATGGCCTCTCTCAGACTCACAGAGATGCTCTGTTAATATCTAGCTACCAGCATTGGCTTCTCTATTGCCACTAACTTGTACTTTTTATTTATTCCATAGTAATCATTTTTTAAAATATATTTACCATGAATTGTCACACATAATTTATTTAAGAAAATTTTTTTCAGTGTCTCTTACAGCTAAGTAAAGACATGTGACTCAATCATGGAGGGCAAAATGAAAGGCTTTGGGGCTTTTGTTTTGTTTTGTTTTGTTTTTGTTTTTGTCATTTCCAGAGAAACAGCAAACATGTATCACCCTTCATCCTCTTCTTCAGTCCATCTTTCTTTTTTGGTCCCCAAATCACAGAAGCTAATTTTGCTTTTCAAAGTCTTTCACAGTTGAGGAGGAACATGGAAAAATATAGGCTTTTGAAAGTGTTATGAAATATATGGTACAGTCAGGTCCGAATACAATTTAAATTAGCACTATTTGAGGCACTTGACACTCACGGCAATAACTACCACAGATGCAGCATATAGAAGGACAGGAGCTTGTGTGTGACCAAACACACACCCAGGCCTTCTCCACTCTGCTAGAGGGAAATAAGACTGAGAAACGACTAAGTGAGTAAATGCACCCCAGATGTTATAGAGTCCATAATGGTGAAAATAAAACCATTAAAATATGAGGCTGCAGAGATAGTTCAGGGGATAAGAACACTTGTTCATGCAGAGGACCTGAGACAGTGACTCACCACCATCTATAACTCCATGTTCAGTTCCATGGACATCATCTTCCTACCTCCATGGACATCGGACCTACATATGGTACACAGACATGCATTCAGGCGAAATACTCACATATAAAAAACAAAATTAAATAAAAATTCAAAATTAAGGAAAGAAGAAAATAATAATGTCAAAAATTGAATAGTAAATGTTTAATGTTCATGAGTGATATGAGAAAGAAAACAATTCAATATTTGAGAAGGAAGATGTATTATCACACAGTCTAAGGAGGACATTTGAGAGAACACAAGGTGATGTGCTTTGGAAAGGTAGGCATGGGAAATGAGCAGTACTGAGACCTCCTAGAGAAAGCAATATCAGGCAAACAAATGTGGCCTTTAGTAGTTAAAAATTGGGATTCATTTAAATTTAAATTAGAAAAAGTAACTTGCTCTATTCCCAGGAAAGGCTGAGAGTGAGCAATGAAAAGGACTGAATAATGTCTCCCTAAGTTCAGTGTGATCGAATTAAAGGGGACAAAGGAAAGAAGGATGGGAAGATGTTGGAAAAGCACAGTCCTTCAGTCTTGGCAAACTACACGAGGAATGTGAAGGAGGTGAGAGATAAATAGAATATTCCAGATTTTCAACCATATGATAGATCCTGATTTGGTCTGTCAGCTGAAAGTGGCAGTTGGAGACAGGAAGCTGTTTGATGGAATGAGTGTGCTAAGTACTGCTGGATGCCCATTGAGAGAGGCTTCAGGAGGGTGGGCACACAGCACAGATAGAAATGGGAATCTTGGGATAGGAGGCAGCTTCCCACTAAAATTGCTCATTCCATGCTCGTTTCAGAGGAAGAAAAGCACAGCACAGAGCAAATTGGTTAGATACAATGAGAGGGAGAAAGGCAGAGATTGGAGATAGGATCTTGAATCACATTGTTCCCTAGTGGGTAAGAAAAGGTTAGCCTAGGAGTTACTGTAGACATGATAGAGGCTTCCAGAAACTGTGACGGGAGAAGAGTGCTCTTAGCCAGAAGTGAAAATTATGAATGCAGAATGTTTTTGTGAAGTAAAATGTGATAAATGCTAATGAAAGGCTCTTCCTATGATAATAAGCAGATGTATAAATGTTCACGATGCTTGTAATGATGATAGGAACAAAAGCAATTACTTAGGGTGGAAGTACAGGAGCCCAAAGCTATGTATGAGCCATTTGTTCTAGCCAAAAGAAAACATGGTTATAAGACACATGGGGATGGATGCAGGATTTCTGAAAGAACACAAATAAATGTAAAATTATGAGCTATGTTTATATTCATCAGATTCTTCTTTAATTTGTAAATTTCTGACTTTTATCATTAAGAACACCTGGAATTTTGAACAGAATCTTGAGATGCTCAACTATTTATCTCTGTTTCAGTGTGTGTGCATGCATGTATGAGTGTGTGCATGTGTGTTCATGTCATGGTGTGTACAGGTCAGAAAACCTCAAGTAGAGGTTCCTGCCTTTTCACACTGTGTATAATAGGGTCCATCTCTTCCTTTTTGCTGCTGTGTATACCAGAATTCCTTGGAATCTACAAGCCTAGCTAGGAGAGAATTACTAGGAGCTATTCTCTGGAGTCTAACTTCTTGAGTTAATTGTATATATTGGATATTAGCCCTCTATTGCATGTAAGATTGGTAAAATTTTTTCCCAAACAGTTGCTTGCCATTTTGTCCTATTGATAGTGTCTTTTGCCTTACAGAAAGAAGCTTTGCAATTTTATGAAGTCCCATTTGTTGATTCTTGAACTTAGAGTGAAAGCTGTTTTGTTCAGGAATTGTTTCAAGGCTTTTACCAATTTCTCCTCTATTAGTTTCAGTGTCTCTGGTTTTATATGGAGTTCCTTGACCCATTTGGACTTGTGCTTTATACAGGACATAAGAATGGATCAATAGGGGAGCAGGGGTGGGCGGGGGAGGTATAGGGAACTTTTGGGATAGCATTTGAAATGTAAATAAAGAAAATAATAATAATAATAATAATAATAATAATAATAATAATAATAAGAA
>NC_034604.1:12089539-12090602 GCF_900095145.1 Mus pahari | reverse complement strand
GGGAAGTAGAAGCAATAAAGAAAACTGAAAGTGAGACAACTCTGGAGATAGAAAACCTAGGAAAGAAATCATGAACCATAGATGTGAGTAACAACAACAGAATACAAGAGATGGAAGAGAGAATCTCAGGTGCAGAAGATTCCATAGAGAACATGGGCACAACAATCAAAGAAAATGCAAAACGTAAAAAGATCATAACTCAAAACATCCAGAAAATCCAGGACACAATGAGAAGACCAAACCTATGGATAATAGGAGTAGATGAGAATGAAGATTTTCAAATTAAAGGGCCAGCAAACATCTTGAACAAAACTATAGAAGAAAACTTCACAAACCTAAAGAAAGAGATGCCCATGAACATACAAGATGCCTATAGAACTCGAAATAGACTGTACCAGAAGAAAAATTCCTCCCAACACATAATAATCAGAACAAAAATGCACTAAATAAAGATAGAATATTAAAAGCAGCAAGGGAAATGGGCAAGTAACATTTAAAGGCAGGCCTATTAGAATTACACCAGACTTCTCACCAGAGACTATGAAAGCCAGAAGATCCTGGAGAGAAGTTATACAGACACTAAGAGAACACAAATGCCAGCCCAGGCTACTATACCCAGCAAAACTCTCAATTGCCATAGATGGAGAAACCAAAGTATTCCATGATAAAACCAAATTCACACAATATCTATCCATGAATCCAGCACTTCAAAAGGTAATAAAGGGAAAACATCAACACTAGGATGGAAACTACATCCTAGAAAAGGCAAGAAAGTAATCCTTCAAGAAACCTAAAAGATGACAGCCGCAAGAACAGAATCCCAACTTTAACAACAAAAATAACAGGAAGCAATTACTTTTCTTTAATTTCTCTAAACATCAATGGAAGCAATTACCCAATAAAAAGACATAGACTAATTGACTGGCTACACGAACAGGACCCAACATTTTGCTGCTTACAGGAAACCCACCTCAGGGAAAAAGANAGACACTACCTCAGAGTGAAAGGCTGGAAAACAATATTCNAAGCAAATGGTCCAAAGAAACAAGCTGGAATTGCCATT
>NC_034604.1:12072308-12089528 GCF_900095145.1 Mus pahari | reverse complement strand
CCCCAGAGCTCGAGTCTCTAGCTGCATATGTAGCAGAAGATGACCTAATCAGCCATCATTGGGAAGAGAGGCCCTTTGGTCTTGCAAACTTTATATGACCCAGTACAGGGGAATACCAGGGCCAAGAAGTGGGAGTGGGTGGGTAGGGGGCAGGGGTGGGGGGAAAGTACAGGGAATTTTTGGGATAGCATTTGAAATGTAAATAAAGAAAATATTTAATAAAAAATAAGATAATTTAAAAAAAAGAATGGATCAATTTGCATTCTTCTACATGCTAACTGTCAGTTGAACCAGAATCATTTGTTGAAAATTCTGTTTTTTTCCACTGGATGGTTTTAGCTTCTTTGTCAAAGATAAAGTGACCATAAGTGTGTGGGTTCATTTCTGGGTCCTCATTTCTGTTCCATTGACCTACCTGTCTGTCACTGTACCAGTACCATGTAGTTTTCATCACTATTGCTCTGTAATACAGCTTGAGGTCAGGAGTGGTGATTTCACCAGAAATTTTTGTACTTTTGATAATAATGTTTGCTATCCTGGGTTTTGTTATCCTAAACGAATTTGCAAATTGCTTTTTCAAACTCTATGAAGAATTGATTTTGAATTTGATGGGGATTGCATTGAATCTGTAGACTGATTTAAAAAATATGGCCATTTTTGATATATTAATCCTGCCAATTCATAAGCATGGGAGTTCTTTCTATCTTCTGAGATCTTATTCAGTTTCTTTCTTCAGAGACTTGAAGTCATTGTCAAACAGATTTTCACTTGCTTCGTTAGAGTAATTAAGGTATTTTATATTATTTGTGACTATTGTGAAGGGTGTTGTTTACCTAATTTCTTTCTCGGCTTGTTTACCCTTTGAGTAGAGGAAGGCTACTGATTTGTTTGAATTAGTTTTATATCCAGCCACTTTGCTGAAGTTGTTTATCAGTTTAGTTCTCCGGTGGAATTTTGGGGGTCTCTTAAGTATAGTATTATATAATCTACAAATAGTGACTTCTTCCTTTCTAATTTGTTTCCTTTTGACCACTTTTTTTTTTTGTCTAAGTGGCACTACTCAGCTATTAAAACAATGAATTCATGAAATTCTTAGGCAAATGGATAGAACTAGAAAATATTCTGAGTTAACCCAATCGCAAAAGAACTCACTGATAAGTGGAATTTAGCCCAAAAGCTTGAAATACCCAAGATACAATTCACAGACCACATGAAGCTCAACAAGAAGGAAGACCAATGTGTGGGTGCTTTGGTCCTTCTTAGAAGGGGGAGCAAAATACTCACAGGAACAAATACGGAGACAGAGTGTGGAGCAGAGACTGAAGGAAAGGCCATCCAGAGACTGCCTCACCTGGGGATTCATCATATATGGTGAACAAACCCAGACACTATTGTAGATGCCAAGAAGTGCTTGCTGACAGGATCCTATTATAGGTGTCTTCTGAGAGCCTCTGCCAGAAAGTCAACCATTGGACTGAGCACAGGATCCCTAATGGAGGAGTTACAGAAAGGACTGAAGGAGCTGAGGGTGTTGACTACCCCATAGGAAGAACAACAATATCAACCAATCAGACCCTTCCCCTGAGATCCCAGAGAATAAATCACCAAACAATGAGTCCACATGGAGGGACCCATGGCTCAAGCTGCAAATGTAGCAGAGGATGGCCCTGTTGGGCATCCATAGACGGAGAGGTCCTTGATCCTGTGAAGGCTCAATGCCCTAGTATAGGGGAATTTGTGGATGGGGAGGTGGGAGTGTGTGGATGGGGGAACAGCTAATAGAAGCATTGGATAGGGTGATGATCTAGGGTGGCTCTGGGAAGGTGGTAACATTTGAAATGTAAATAAAGAAAATATCTGAGAGAAGAGGTGTCTGCCCGGGAGGTTTCTCACTGCGTGAGCTGGTAAGAGAGCCATCTTTGCTCTGGTGAGTTGCCAGGGAGAGGGCGGCCTGCAGAAGCGACACAGCTTCTGGGAAAGACTCCATTTCTGGCTCCAGACATCTGGCACCTTTCTCACCAGAGGAGAGGTGTCTGCCCGGAAGGGTTCTCACTGCCTGAGCTGGTAAGGGAGCCATCTTTGCTCCATCTTAGGCTCCAGTCTGCACAGGGAAAAAATTTCTAAACTGAAAGCAATGGTTTGTGCTATAAAATCAAGAATTGACAAATGGGACCTCATAAAATTGCAAAGCTTCTGTAAGGCAAAAGACACTGTCAACAAGACAACACAAGAAAACCAAGAAGGAAGACCATCACATGGATACTTCAATCCTCCTTAGAATAGGGAACAAAATACCCATGAAAGGATATGGGTACAGAGACAAAATTTAGAGCTAAGATGAAAGGATGGCCTATCCAGAGACTACCCCACCCGGGGATCCATTCCATCATCAGCCACCAAACCCAGATACTATTGCACATGCCAGCAAGATTTTGCTGAAGGAACCCTGATATAGCAGCCTCTTGTGAGGCTATGCTAGTGCCTGGCAAACACTGAAGTGGATGTTCACAGTCAACTATTGGATGGAACACAGGGCCCCCAGTGGAGGAGCTAGAGAAAGTACCCAAGGAACTAAAGGGGTCTGCAACCCTGTAGGTGGAACAACAATAGGAACTAACCAGTACCCCCTGAGCTCGTGTCTCTAGCTGCATATGTAGCAGAAGATGGCCTAGTTGACCATCACTGGGAAGAGAGGCCCCTTGGTCCTGCAAACTTTATATGACCCAGCACGGGAATGCCAGGGCCAAGAAGTGGGAGTGGGTGGGTAGGGGAGCAGGGGCAGGGGGGGGGTATAGGGAACTTTCGGGATAGCATTTGAAATGTAAATAAAGAAAATATCTAATAAAAAATAAAAATAAAAAAGAAAATATCCAATAAAAAAGAAAACAACGATCCATACCTAAAAATGGAAAATAATGACTATTACAGATGTCAGCAGTAAGATGGGGGAGTTTCTTTTGTGATTGGGTTACCTCATTCAGAATGATACCCTCCAGATCCATCTTTTGCCTAAGTATTTCATAAATTCATTGTTTTTAATAGCTGAGTAGTACTCTATTGTGTAAATGTACCACATTTTCTGTATCCATTCCTCTGTTGAGGGACATCTAGGTTCTTTCCAGCTTCTGGCTATTATAAATAAGGCTGCTATGAACATAGTGGAGCATGTGTTCTTATTACCAGTTGGAACATTTTCTGGATATATGCCCAAGAGAGGTATTGCTGGATCCTCTGGTAGTACAATGTCCAATTTTCTGAGGAACCGCCAGACTGATTTCCAAAGTGGTTGTACAAGCTTGCAATCGTACCTGCACTCACTGATAAGTGGATATTAGCCCAGAAACTTAAAATACCCAAGGTACAATTTGTAAAACACATGAAACTCAAGAAGAACGAAGACCAAGGTGTGGGCACTTCGCCCCTTCTTAGATTTGGGAACAAAACACCCATGGAAGGAGTTACAGAGACAAAGTCTGGAGCTGAGATGAAAGGATGGACCATCCAGAGAGTGCCCTACCTGGGGATCCATCATATAATCAGCCACCAAACGCAGACACTATTGCATACGCCAGCAAAATTTTTCTGAAAGGACCCTGATATAGCTGTCTCTTGTGAGGCTATGCCAGTGCCTGGCAAACACAGAAGTAGATGCTCACAGTCAGCTATTGGATGGAACACAGGGCCCCCAGTAGAGGAGCTAGAGAAAGTACCCAAGGAACTGAAGGGGTCTGCAACCCTATAGATGAAACAACAATATGAACTAACCAGTACCCCAAGAGCTCATGTTTCTAGCTGCATATGTAGCAGAAGATGGCCTAGTCAGCCTTCATTGAAAACAAGAACAAGAGGCCCCTTGTTCTTGCAAACTTTATATGCCCCAGTACAGGGGAACACCAAGCCCAAGAAGAGGGAGTGGGTGTGTAGGGGAGCAGAGGTGGCAGGGAGGGTATAGGGAACTTTCGGGATAGCATTTTAAATGTAAATGAAGCAAATATGTAAAAAAATTGGTTAAAAATGATGGGGGAGTTTCATATTGATCATGTGTAAAGAAAACTTCTGGAATGGTGATTAAAATTGAAGGTCGAGACACTCTGAGAATGCGTGCAGGATGCTCCCAGCTACCCTGAAGGTTATATGGACCATTCCCTTGTTCCTATTAAAATAAGGTAGCAGAAGTCTTGTGGACTGGAAATTACAGTTTATTTAAAAAGGAAAAGTCCAATCAGACTATGCTGCTCCCTTATTTCAGAATGTGTGTGTGTGTGTGTGTGTGTGTTTGTGTGTGTTTGACAGAAACAGAGAGAGTGACAGTGTACATGTAGTTTAAAATGGTTCCTTGTTTTCTAAAATAAATGCTCTTCTTAAAAGTACTCCTACTCTTGTGAGAACAGGATATCATCTGAGCTCCTGTCACAGTAGGGGACTAGGAACCCTTGGTGAAGCCACCAGCCGGTTCACTCTTTGAGACCCTTTCATCCTAGGCTACCTCCCTACCCTCCTGCACCTTTAGTAATCCTATCTGCCCAGATAGTCAGCTTTCGTGCAAGGAGCCACAATCACAATTTGTGCCATCTTGATTTCTTGTTGCCACTCAGAATGAATGCATAAGTCTCCTCATTCCACTAACTCCTCAAAGATTCCTTTAAAATGATCCGCACTGCATAGCTGGACTTCCACACAAACCTCACTCTGCATTTTCCACCATTTAAGCACATGACACAAAATTAGCATTTTATTCCACTTGCATTTTTAACTCATCCAGTCATCTTATTCTTGCATGCTAAATGTTTCTAGAATCTTTCTTTTCTTTCTTCCATAGGCCACGGCAACACCCATTGTCATCCCCATAACACTGCTCAGAATGGCTCATGCTGGTTTAATCTCTTCTGCCTTTTCTTTTTGCCATAGTCTCCTGAGAGATGTAGCCTGAGTATTCCTGTTAAAAATCTAGATCTGGTCATGTCTCCCTCTTAATAAGTATGTTCCAGTAGTTTCCCACCATGTGGGGATACAAAGAACCCACAATTCATAACCCTTAACTCATCCCTTGGGGATCTGTACTTGAGGCTGCCTCCCACCTTTTTGGTTTTAGCTTGAGCTAGTCTACACTTCAGTATTATGGGCCTTAAAAGGTTCCTGTGATGGGTCATTCTTGTGCCAGGCCTGGTGTACATGCCGTCATATAATTTTCCTTCCCTCCCACTTACTCAGCCCTTACTTATCTAATACCTCTTTTATGGTCAACACAAATTTCACTTCCTCGGGGAAGTATTTCTGGTCTCCACAGTGCAATTTCCTTTTCCGTGCTTCCACAGAACATTCTTCTACTCAGAACCGAATAAAATTGTTTGATGCCTCTCTTCCCAACCCGGCCACAGTCAGTCTTGCTCAGTACTTTGTATCTAGCAACTGGCAAAACAAAATGTGAATGAGGGAAGAAACACTTTGAGGGAGATGATCACTAACTTCAGTTAAAATTTCAAAACTGCAGGTTTTTTTCTTCTGGCAGAGCAATGATTATCAACTACCTCAATGTAAGTGTGTCTATCAGATTAGCCAAAGGAAAGTCCAAGGGGAAGGGGTTAACAGCAAATACTGAGTGCCTGGAAAAAAAAAAAAAAAGAAATACAAAAGAATGCTCCAAGCAGAGAGCAGGAAAGCAAAATAGAAAAACCAACTTGGTACTGGCTTGGAAATACCTGGGCTTTAGATATAGGAAGACCTTCATCCGAATCACAGCCCTGGCATGCCTCAGCTGATGGTGATTTTTATGCAGTACTGCATAGGACCAGTGTGAAGAGACTTTTTTTTCAATGGGATGAAATTCTTCACCACAGTGATTCCCTAGTTTCCTCTTATGTTAAGAGGGTGTACTTTCTTCTCGCATTTGTTTTCCACTTCATTTGTCTAGTAAGAAAAATTGTGGCAGATAAATTGAATGCAAATTATGTATCAATCAAGATGCAGCCCAGAGTGTGTGTGAGCCATGCTCCAGAGTGCTTTGTTACACAAGGAATCCTTCAAAATGATAATGAGCCATTCAAAAATAGTTAACCATCCATATGCTATACTTGAGTTTTGCATTTGGAACATTAACAAGTCCCAGATCAAAACTATTCAAGGAAAAATATGCTTCTTTGTTGAACATATACATATGTTTTCTTATTATTCTCTAAACAATGTAGCATAAAAGCTACTTGCATATCATTAGTGTGGTATTATGTACCATGAGTCATATAGAAATGATTTAAAATATCAAGAGAATATAAATAGGTTGTATGCAAGTACCACACAATTTTATATAAGATCTGTGAGTTTCTGTATTCATGAGGGGCCCTAGAGCTGGTCATTTTTATATCAATAAAAAGATATAAACAAGGTTTGGGGGCTAGTTTTTCCAGTTGAGACAAGCTAAAATCATCTGGGAAGAGAGAACCTCACCTTTAGAATTGCCTGCATCAGGTCATCCGTGTGACATTTTCTTAAGTATGAGCACTCAGTCCACTGTGGGTGGTACATCCCCTGGACTGGTAGCCCTGGGAGTTATAAAATAGGCAGCTGAACATGAGCCTGTAAGCAGTCTAGTAAACTGAAGTCCTCCGTGGTCTCAGCTTCAGTTCCCTCAGTGATGTACTATAACCTGTAAGATGTAATAAATTCTTTCTTTCCAAATTGGTTTGGTCATAATGTTTTACCACAGCAAAAAGGAAGCAAAAACAATGCAATGTGTATGGCGGCACACATCTATAATCCCAGATCCATAGAGGCTAAGGCAGGAAGATTACAAGTCAGAAGACAATCACAGGTTGGAACTTAATGCAGTCCAACCTTAATGCAGAAAGCTGAACTAAATAGGAGAGGACAAGAGGCTGCTGCTACAACTTTAGGCTAGAGAAGCCGTTCTCAATCTTCTAAAAGCTGCTAGTTTTAAAGATTTTTTTTTAAAGATTTATTTATTTTATGTATATGAATACACTATAGCTGTTTTCAGAAACACCAGAAGAGGACATCAGATCCCATTACAGATGGTTGTGAGCCACCATTTGGTTGCTGGGAATTGAACTCAGGACCTCTGGAAGAGCAGTCAGTGCTCTTAACCACTGAGCCATCTCTCCAGCCCCAAAGCCGCTACTCTTTAATACAGTTCTACATGTTGTGCTGACCCCAACCACAAAATTGTTTTTTCTACTTCATAATTGTAATTGTAATTTTTGTGACTTTTAGGAATTATAATGTAAATATATTTGTTTTCTAAAGGTCTTACACAACCCTGAAAAGGTTGGGACCCACAGGTTGAAAACCATTGTGCTGGAGAATTGAAGAAAGCAAGGAACAGCCTTGGGTCAGAGCTACAAGGACAGAAGGAGATCTGGAGCACATGGCAGGGGGGGGGCTGCTAGAAGAGTTACCACTCTTGTGGATGCCATGCAAGGAGAGGAGAGTTCTGTGAAGTCACAAAATGCTGCAAATAGTGTTTGTACATCTTTCATAATCTTTTCATACCACATTTTATCTTAGTAGTGTTGATACTGTAGAATATACTACTGTATATCAGATCAGAACTCATTTAAACAACTCCCCATGGGTAGTCCTTTGTACTATCCCTAACTTCTTAATGCTACAAATAGGGTTGGAAAGAATATAGTTATATGATTACCTGCAGGGCAAAGTTCTGAAAGTAGAATTTTTGGCCAGGGGATAAGATGTCATGAATTTTAATATACATAATTCAAAGCCATTCCGAAATTTACTTCAATATATACTTATACTAGATATGAATTGATTGAGCACTATATTATACACTTGAGAACACATGAGGTTTCTACAAACATATTTGATCACATGAAACAGCCATAAAAATTTATTTCATGGTTGTAATTAATTTTTTTGTTTATTGGTTAGCATAACATCTATGAGTTGACAGACTTTATTTTTGGTAAGCCCCTCTTTCATATCTTATGCCAATTTTTTTACTGAGGAATTTAAAAATATTATTATCCATTTCTACAATGTCAACTTTATCCCAAGTTGAGAGATTTTGCAATTATTTCCTTACTTGTCTTTGACATCAGGAGTTTGAAACAGTTTGCCATTAAGCTGTAGAGCTTAGGAACCTATGAGAACTCTGGCCAACAACTCCAAAAGGGATGACCCTTTCCTGGTGAGGGACTTTCCACTTGTTAGCCTGTTTGTTAGGTGTAGCATCACCCACTGTAGGGTAGCTCAATTTAAACTCTTTTTGGTGGTGGTTGTTGTTTTGTTTTTGGCCAGACACAGTATGTTTTACTGATGATACTCAAATCAGTAGAGCTCCCAAAGCCACTACTCTTCTTCTGGGATCTGCAATGGAAACCATGCCAGGAGATGCTCAATTGGTGCTGAGATAGGACAGGGACTCCTCAGCAACTGAGGGCCTCTTTCTTCCTCATGTTCTTGTATGGCTTCTTATTCTTGGAGGTCATGTTGGCCAGGAGGTCCACCATCCTGCTACTGTAGCCATTTTCATTGTCATACCAAGAAATTAGATAGACAAAATTGTCATTGAGAGAAATGCCAGCCCCGTCATCTAAGGTGGAAGAGTGGGCGTCACTTTTAAAGTAGCAGGAGACAATCTGGTCTTCAATGTAGCACAGATTGCCCTTTAGTGGTCCCTCTAATGCCTGCTTCACCACTTTCTTGATATCATCATGCTTGGTAGCTTTCTCCAGGTGGCAAGTCAGACTCATGCAGGAATGATCAACTTAGGAACAGACTATGCGACTATTGTGAGCTTTCTGTTCTACTCTGGCATGTCTTTGTTTATACAACCTTGTCAGTGGCAGTGGGTAAATTCCTTTGAATGGGACCTACAAGAGATTGTAAACCACACTGCATAGGTGCTGAGAACTAAACCTGGTTCCTCTGCAAGAGCAATATGCTCTCAATTACAGAGCCATCTCTTCATCCCCATTTGGTTTTTTAAATTTATTTTTGCTTATTCGGAAGTATGCTTGCTCTCTACTCTTCACTTTTTTGTTCCTTGGATTTTCCATCTCATTTTATTACCTTATTTTATTTGCAGAGTTCTGGCATTTGATCTATTGTCTTCATATGTTTTTCCAGGGTTTTGCCCTCCTGGTTTCTGATTGCTTTCTGGATTCATTTGGGGTTTCTCTGGCCCTTCCTCTTTAATCTTTACAACCCTCCTAACCTTGCTTTGAGGGCTGGACACAATGTACCCAGTCCCTGTGCAGATAATATGCCCCTGAGTTCCTGGAGCCTGCCTCACATTTAGTCACTTCTCTGAGTCTTTGATTCATACAATACAGATGATACCCACACACATAAAGGTTAAAGGTAGCATTAGCTTTAAAATTTAGAATTCCAAGTTGTGCAAGAATCATTTGATTCTTACAAAAAGTTCACTAGATAGAAAAATTTGCAAACATATTTTGCTTTTCTTTTTAATTTTGTTATTTTAAAATGTATTACAATTAAAATAGAATGGCATTACTTCACTTTGTTTCCTTGTCCCCTTCCTTCAACCCCTCCCTTGCATCTCCACTTCAAACTGATAGGATCATTTATTTGATTATATTGCTACACACACATTCACATACACACATATGCACAAATGTATAAAATATAGCGAGCTGACTCCATTTTTATGGTCCATATGCACTATGTGGCTTCAGGACTGCCCATACGACTCTGTATTGGGTAACCAATCAGTGGGCTTATGCCTGGAAAAGGTAGTAATCCTTTCCTCAGCAGTTATTATTTTCTGTAGTGTTTTCATTGTTTGCTTTTTTCTGGAAACACTTAAGACTTTTCCCACTTCTGGGTTAGCATGTTTATTGACAGTGTCTTTGTTCAGGTCTTGTTTATGCAGCCATTTCTAAGACAGGTACTCCAAAGGGGGCTTCCTGATATTCAATTCTTATAATCCTTCATCCCCCCAAAGGCTCTGTGCTACAGGTGTATCTCCTGCGGCTAAGGTCTTCACAACCCATAGATATCTGAGTTGTGTCCAATTGTTTTTCCTGTAATGGTCTTTTTTATTGTAGCTTCTTTGATTAAGGGTGAAAGCTAAACTTATCTGTGGGTATAAGAATAAAGTTTCGAATGTAGTCAGGAGTTATGTTCACCCAGGAAAGTCTCTTCGACATTTCACAAGTCTCGGTGATATCTGTAATGGAAGGATGAAATTTCTGAATAAATTATGTCATGTTTACAGCAGCCTTTTTTCAATATATAGTACATGAGATAGTCACAGATAGTAGATGAATAAAACTAGGAATATGTCTGCAGAAATATGAGTAATGCTGAAAGCTATCAAAGTTAAACAGATTTCTTTTATGTAGTTTCTCTGAACCTTTTATATGTTAATTGAATCATGAGTCTTTATGATAAGAAGTAAAGTTTTCAGAATATCCTTAATAATTTTTACTGCAGATCCTTTTTATTTATGCAACATTTCTCATATCTCACTAAATCCTACAATTCTATAGAACATAATTTTCATAGAAATATTGTAATATAGGCTTTCAAGAAACCTTTCAATGATAAAGTGTACAGATCAAAAGAGCTTTTTTTCAATAAGGGAACTCTCTCTCATTGCAGCTAGAGATAATATGAATATATGAGCCTGAGACGGGAACTCAGCAGGAGAGTTAGATACAATCTTGAGAACTATAAAAGGCAGTAGAACCAAGTGGGCACTGTGATGGCTCTCTGGCAGAGATGCTCATAGACAACCTCTCCTTCCCATCTCAATGGCACAGTGCATCTCAGAACCTCCTCCGCACTCACTGCTTTATTGTAACAAGAACCACTCAGAGGAACTATCTTTTCTACCTCTCCCTGAAGGTCTATGTGGGGTTGTTTATAGGTTTGCAGTTTTACTGTTAATATTTGTAGTTTAAAAATTAAACATCGGGGACCCTGTGCTCTGTCCAGTGGATGACTGTGCACATCCACTTCTGTATTTTCCAGGCACTGGCACAGAATCCCCAATGAAAGACCTAGAGAAAGGACCCAAGGACCTGAAGGGGCTTGCAGCCCTATAGGAGAACCAACAATATGAACTAATCAGTACCCATGAGCTCCATGTGACTAAACCACCAATCAAAGAAATCACATGGTGGGACTCCTGTTTCTAGCTGCATATATAGCAGAGGATGGCCTAGTTGGTCATTAATGGGAGGAGAAGCCTTTGATCTTGTGAAGGTTCTATGCCCCAGTATAGGGGAATGCCAGAGCCAGGAGGCAGGAGTGGGTGGATGGGGAGCAGGAAGAGGGGGATGAGGGGATAGGGGATTTTCAGAGAGGAAACTAGGAAAGGTTTTTTGAAATGTAAATAAAGAAAATAATTAATTAATTAATTAATTAAACATGTTAAATGCTCAGAGACAAACTGAGGGCCCCCCATATAAAGGCTTCAATCATTGATAATTATAAAGACATAGCACCAAATCCTTACAATAAATATTGATTGAACAATACCCTTGCATTTTTGTTGAAGGGAATAATGCCTAAAAGGTCACAGGGAACAGACTATCTCTTCATCTACAGTGAACATGGAATGCGGATCAAGTAAATAAAATTCTTATACTTTGAATACACTCTCTACATCAAAACTAAACAATAATCTGTTATTTTATTATATTCCTATCAGGATTATTATTATTGTCATGAGCACACACGCCACTGAGCATATGTGGAAGTCATAGAATAACTGTGGAGTTGGTTCTCTTTGTCCACTTTATGAGTTTTGAGGATTGAATTCAAATTGTCAGACTTGAACAAGTAATTTACCTGTTGGAACTGTTTCACAGGACCTAGAATTAGGCATATCTTGAAAACCAGCTTAAAGTCCTGACTATTTTGACCACAGAAAAAGAAAGAGTCCAACAGAAGATAGAATAAAACAGAAGATTGTTTTGTGAGCAGACATCTTCTGGGTCAAGAACAGTAGATTCCAAAAGTGATCCACTGCTTAGATGGACATCATTATCTAGGAACTGCCTCATAGATAGATAGGTAGATGATAGATAGATAGATAGATAGATAGATAGATAGATAGATAGATAGGGATGATAACATGTTGTTACTGCACTCTTTTGGTGAAAGATTATGTGTCTTTCAATATTTCAATATTGAAATATATAAATATTAAATAGTAAATATTTAAATATTTAGTAAGATTGAAGAAATGACTCAGTGATTATGAGCACTGACTGCTCTTCAAGGGGATCTGGGTTTGATTCCCACCATTCACTTAGTGGCACAGAATGATAGATAACTGCAGTTCCTGAAATCAGATGCTGTCTTCTGTCCTCCATGGGCACCTTGTATGAATGTGGTGCACAGAAATACATGGAAGCAACACACACATGCCATGGACCAGGCTCACTGGGCCCTCCTCAATCCATGAGGATCAGAGTCTCGGACAGATGGGCATGGAGTCAGATGGGGATTGACACATAGACCTGACATGAGAGAGTGTGTAGAATCTGAGTGTATTTTTCTAAATCTAGCATCAAACTTATATACAGAAGAAAAAACAAGAAAAGCCAGGCGGGACACATCCACCAAGTTACAGTGACACAAAACAAAGGATTGTATACATCAAAAGATGGCGGGGACCATGCAGGTGTTGTTTACCACCAGGTGTAAAGCTAGTCTATAGTTAAACCCACCACCAGGGGTTCCCAGTAAATGCTTGATTATGCTATTCCTTTGGTCCTAGTGAAAAAAATTTGTTTTAGGGGTATTCCCTAACTCTTTCATTTAAAACCCACCTTTTTGACAGGCCAATGGGTGAGACTGGCTACTGTCCTAAGTAATCACTGTGCAGACTAGCCCTAGCTCTGTTCTCTGTAATGCCTAATTAGTTTCACCAGTCTCTACTAGAAGTAAATTTGAATGTTGCTGAATAGGTAACCTTCTCACTGAATTCCTACTGAATTCCAAACTCCTTGGTCAAGGATTTTCTAGGACTTGGAACACTGATGGAGGCTCACCTATGATAAAATTCAATCTTTAGAGGCACTTATAATACTGAAAGAGAGCATACACCATACTAACATGGGGATAGGATTTGAGAATACGGGTTATGAGAATGCCAAGGTTCCAGGAGGCTGAGTTTCCTTGAAACTGTTTGCCTCATGAGTGCTTCCAGGCCTCTCAAGTAGACTTCACTGGAGTGGGCATGGCACACACACACAAACAAACATACACATGCACAGAAATAAAACTAAATTTATAATTTTTTTACTTCAAATCATATATAAATTTTAAAATCTCTGGCTATGTTTTTTAAACCTACTATTCATATTTTTCAACTGGGGCTTCTCTAAAGAGTCACTGAGATGAACCAAGATGGAATTTGGTTATTGCTTATATTATGTCAATTTTGTTTCCAAATTACACAGGAATTTGCACATCTGCAGGTAGGATGCTGCGGGATCCCTGCACTCAGTTGGCTCTAACTGGTAAATAAAGTTACTGGTGGCCAATGGTTGGGTAGAGAGACAGAGGCTGGACTTTAGATTTCCCAGGCAAAGGAACCCAGGTTAGAAGAAAGTTTTTAGAATCACCAGGCTGGGGAAGCAGGCTTGGAAGCTGTAGGAGAGAAAGCATACAGCCATGTAAGATCTGGGAAAGAGCGGCCTCAGGGACCCCTCCCACATTTGGGTCTGGAGTATCAAAGATGAAATATAGACTTTATTACATAATAATTCAGGAGTATCAGAGGGTTGTCATTAGAAACATCGAAGTTTAGGAGTGCTTTGAGCTGCTTAGGGCATCTTAAAACTAGGGCTGTGTGTGTGTGTGTGTGTGTGTGTGTGTGTGTGTGTGTGTGNGAGAGAGAGAGAGAGAGAGAGAGAGAGAGAGAGAGAGAGAGAGAGAGAGAGAGATTTGAGAGTCCACAACATTGGGGCATTATCTAGAAGCATACACATAGTTGCCAGCCGTGGGAAGTTTAGAGCAGATTAACTCTACAATGATGTCCAATGTGTTAAGCTTGTACTCACTTTTAAAAATTAATTGGAGATTCCCCAAATGGAAAAACACCCACAGTGCTGTGAGATTAGGAGGTGGGAAGAATTGTTTTTTCAGCTCAGACAAGCCACCTAGCTCCTCCACAAGCAGTGCAGATTCAAAACTAGAACAAAAGGTGCACATAATTCTGAGGTTCATAGTGTAGGATGCAACAATATCCCCAAGCTGACCCAGACAAAGTGTGTGTGTGTGTGTGGGGGGGGGTGATAGGCTTTTCACCCAGGCTCTTCTCAGAGGTCTCTGGCTGACTCAGAGAGTTTGGACTCAGAGGTACTAGGGCCCCCTGCTGTGCAAAGAAACAGGCTGCTAGGAAGATAGAGAGAAGCAGACAGTAGAAGCTACTAAAGCCTTCAACAATCAGATAAACAAAGGATAGAGATGAATGAAATTTGATTTAATTGTTTTTTAGAATAGAAGGGAGTATAATGATAATAGTTTAGTTGCTTTTAAGTAGATATGGAAGAAAAAATACAGGCCTTTGAACTGAAACAGAGAAAATAAAGGTACAGAGATAGAGAAAATGGAATAAATGGGGAAAGTTTCATTAAAAGAAATTTGAAAAAGTCTATGCCAAGACGGTACTTGGGTTCTTTGAACATGGTCTAAACAGGAATTCTGGGATTCCTTAGCTGGCTGTGACAAATTAAGATCCTGCAAGTAGGCTTATACATAAGTAAAAGAAAATTTAATTGAAATTAAATATGTAGGAAAGGATAGGAAGTTAAAACAGAAAGGATAATAATTCCACAACTGGGAGAATTTAAGTATACATAGATGAATAAATAAAGGCTTTTGATCTTAAGTGGTGGGTCAAGAGCAGGAGGAGATAGTAAGGATAACCTTATCTCAGACAAATAGTAGAAACTTGGACCTTGATCTCATGTAAGGACAAGGCAAGAGACAGTAGAGGAAAAGTGTCTCAGCAGATAATATTTGTTTAGATTGCTTTGCTTTGAATTGTTTTATTTATCAAAATGCATGTGGTTTATGTAAGTATTGTGGTTCTGACATTAAAAATCATCTGAGAGGGAATTCAAGATAGAACAAGCCTGAAAACAAAGGAGGCTGCTAAATTAAATCAATCTGTATCTTTGATGACTTCAGGTTACTGGACCAAGGACATATTTTGGGTGAAAGGTTCTGTATTTGTGTTAATAGGAAAGAAGAAAAGGTTGTGGGTCCCTTCCAGGGGGATATGGATCAGATATGAAAGGGGAAAACCCCTGAAGATCTTTGTACAGAAAAGAAAAAAAAGTGAGAAAATCAAACAGGACAGGTAACTTGATTTGCTGATTCCTCCATATGGGACCAGCCCTATAACTGGCATAGTCATAAAAATGCCAAAACTTCAGCTAAAATTAGACAATAAGGCTTGTTGGTTATGGAATCATTAAGATTCATCTTTTCATCTTCCTATGGTATGAATAAAGATCTATTATAATTGGTTATTGCTCAAAGTAACTCATAAAATGATAGTGGTCTTTTGTCTGCCCAATCAGGGAGGAAAAATTCATCCTTAGGTGATCTGTGTACCTTGCACAATCCATACAAATATGTTAAAAGTACTAAAAATTTTGGTTGTAAGATTTACATATTGCAGAATGTGCAGCTCTGACAAGATTTATCCACAGGAGCACTAAAATGACCTGCTGTTCCAGCTACCTGCCTCCTGATGCTGTTTCCCAAATACTTGTTTCCAGAACAGCTTCAGGAATAACTGCTGTTTTCCAGTAGGTGTGGATCACCCAGCCTTTCAGACACATTCAGTCAGAACTTCAGTCAAGTTATGAGACTTCTAAACATAGAGACTAGATGTCAGATGCTAAAGCAAGCTTTTTTTCATCTAACCAGTTTTTCTAATTTTCCTATCCCTCCCCACCTCTTTAAATAAAATTTTGTCACCCCTATTCAGCAGTAGGAAGATGTGAAAAGTTGTCATCCCAACCTCTGGGGTTTGGGTGTCTGGTTATGGTTATTTTATGAATTGTAGATTGTCATTTATGGGATGATTTAGAAGTCACAACTCTTAACAGGTATAAAATTTATATATTGATACAAATTTAAGGTTTTTATTGGTAAAATCTTTGCAAAATGATACCAAATTGAAATTAATATTGTTACTCTTAGATATTGTGCCTATGAAATTCATTGAAGAATGCAAGACTTAGACTAAGTCCTTCTAATAGCTGCTATTACTAACTGTCTTGAATGTTCAGTAATGCAAGTTAAGAGCTAGATAGTAAACTAATGGTTATATTAGATATTGAATTAATAAAGTGTTTTCAATATTACTCAAATAGAAATCGCTAAAAGTAGTCAAGGTTTAACAGTTCAGATATACTTCATATAGATAGATAGTCTTCAAAAACATCAGAAATCCACAGAATATGATATTTGTAATCTTTATTATCATTAGATTTTTGACTAAGAGACATGTCGGCTCCTGACAGTACCCTCTTCACAGTTCAATGAAGATATTGTGCTTAATCATTACCTCCATATGCAATTGCTAAAGTTTTGGCAAGGTAGTCACTGGGCAAGAATTGCCTAACTCATCTACAGACAAAAGATACTTTCCAGGAAAGGACACACTATGCAGGATAGTTGACAACTTTGTTCTGCCAAGTCAGAGTAAGCTAGTCCTTCATAATAATCCCTGCATCACTTAAGGTTTGTCAGATGGCTGAAGGCAGATGCTCCAATATTTTGAAGAACAAGGAACTGTCCAGGTAGTTAGTTGTCTCTGCAACTGGTTTAAGTATTGGAAGCTATGTTTCTGTGCTTCTTATATATTCAGGTAATATTTAATTCACTCTCAAATCTCTGATGGGGTTGAAGACTAGTCTCATAATCAAACATAAATTGTTTAGCACTAAGGAAGATGATCTAGATTTGAAAGGATGGTTTTCATATAGTAATGCAAGTTAAAATCAGAACATAATTCTTTTTTTTTTAGGTGGATTTTTTTATTATTATTTTGTTTATTTACATTTCAAATGCTATCCCGAAAGTTCTCTATATCCCCCCGCCCCTGCTCCCCTACCCACCCACTCCCACTACTTGGCCCAGGCCTTCCCTTGTGCTGATTCATATAAAGTTTGCAAGACCAAGGGGCCTCTCTTCCCACTGATGGCCAATTAGGCCATCTTCTGCTACATATGCAGCTAGAGACAC
>NC_034604.1:12063129-12071513 GCF_900095145.1 Mus pahari | reverse complement strand
TGGAATCTCAGGGTTGTTTTGATTTGCATTTCCCTGATGACTAAGGATGCTGAACATTTTTCAGGTGTTAATTCTCTCCCTCCACTATTTCATCCCCAGGGATTGAACTCTGGCTCTCAGACTTGGAAGCAGAGTAAGTTTACCTGCTCAGCCATCCCACATCCTCTAAACCAGGCTTTGAATTTCTAAATCAGTATTAACAGTTTCTCCATAGTATATTCAGGAAGCTTGGTTATTTTAATTTTTAGAAAAGATGAGCTTTTAAAGATCTGCCATACCCTTTCGGAGAGTTTTTATGTATTTCAAAAAACATGGAAAAACATGTAAAAATGCAAATGATTTTGGAGGTTTCATGCAAGGAAAAATCACGTAATTACAGATCCTCTCAAAAAATATACATGAAAAATATATAATTCCTTATTTTTTAGTTGAGCAAATTATTAGAGGGAAGCTACATTTAATTCAATCATTTAAATATTTAGTTTTTGTTAGCTCTTTGAGAGCTTGATATAATGTGCTTTGATCACATTTATGCCCTCTTCCAACTCCCCCCAGATCTGTGGCCCTCTTCTTTACCCAGTCAACTTTGTGCTATCTGTTTTGTTTTTGTTTTATATACATTATGTACACTTTCTGTTGCCCATATGCTCTTAGATGTGTGGCTTCCCCTGAAGCATGGGTGACTTACCAGGGTCCAAGCTATAAAAGAAAACTGATTCTTCCTCTCCCATATCTAAAACATGACTTAGATCTAGAAACCTGACTAGACACAGTGAAGGAATTATAAAAGGACTAATAGACATGTATACAGAAAAGTTGGGGTCAGGTAGAATATGCATGCTCTAATGGAGCTGTACTAACTGCAATTAGAAACCTCAGTGTATTTACTATCTATAATATATAGGGAGGGATTAGCTACTCTCAGTGGGAGGTCTGGTTAGTCTAGGGCTATAAATATCCAGGAAGAGGAAGCTGTACTTTTTGTACATGCTGATCAGTCTTATATAATCAACTGTACTTGGATGAGACAACAAAGCATTTGCTAACGTCTAGCCTGATCTATAGGAGGAAAGGCTTGGCCAGTTTCCTGCACGGCCACGGTCTTGACTTGTCATTGCTTTGCCCATATCAGCAATTCATATTCATTTAGGACCTCATTCATCAGAACTTCTGCCTCTTTCTACTCCTTAGCTGGGGGAGGAATTTTGAGTCCTCTTCCCATCTCAATGCTAAGATTTGTGCTTGAGCTTGCACAGGTCTTGTGCATGCTGTCCCACGCTAGGGTTCATTTGTGTATCTGCCCCGTTGAGTCCAGAAGAGAGTGTTTTCTTATAGTCATCCACCACCTCTGGTTTTTACTCTTCTCCCACTTCTTCTTTTGCAATCATTCCTGAGTCTCAAGGTAAGGGCTGTGATCCAGATACGACATTTAAGATTGGGAATACCACAGTCTCTTATTCTCTGAATCTTTACCAGTTGTTGTTCTCTTTATTCATCACAATCTACTGTTAATAGAAACTTCTCTGATGAGGGTTGAGAGATGCGTTAATCTATGGGTATAATTATAAGCGTTAATAGATGACTTATTACTACATCCATTTAGCAGAGTAATAGTAGCAGCTTCTCTCTTGAGATCTATCAAGCAATAGATACTTAACCCCAATAATAGTCCTGGTTAGGGGTTTCATTTTGTAGAGTTGGTCTTAAATCCAATAAGAACGTGGTTGGGTAATCCCAGGATGTCCGAGACACCATTGCACCAACAAACATGCCTTGCTAGCCCAGTCACTATTGTAGTTCACTAGGTTCACAACTGGGTAAGATCTATGGTAGCTTTCTTCTGGTATCACACCAATTACCTATCATAATTAGACTTTCCATTACTGTGATGAAATTCCATGACCAAAAGCATGTTGTGGAGGCAATGGTTTATTTGGTTTATACTTCCACATGGGAGTCTATCATTGAAGGAATACAGGACAGGAATTCAAACAGGGTAATAACCTGGAGTCAGGAGCTGATGTGGAGGCCATGCAAGGATGATTCTTTCCGACTTGGTCACCATGGCTTGCTTTCTTGAAGAACCTGTAACCACCAGTCCAGAGACAGCACCAACCAGGATAGGTTGGGCCATCCTCTCATCAATCACTAGTTAAGAAAGTGCCCTTCAGTTGGATCTTATGGAGACAGTTTCTCAGTTAAGGCTCTTCCAGAAAACTCTGGCTTGTGTCAAGTTGAAATAAAACTATCTAGAACAGTACCTTCCAGCATAATGAAAGCTGACCTATAGAGATCTAGCTTCAAGGTTTGATTATTTTTGTGTTCTATAAGTATGTAGTGTCTTCAGCAATAGAATCTTACTTTAAGTTCTGAAAGATAGCCAAAAGAGTGTCCTTAACCTGTAATGTTTTCATAATCGTAACGACTAAGGTTAAAAGCAAATAACAACAAAAACTGGCATAGATGTGGGGAAAGGAGAACAATTTTATTCACTCTTTGTGGACTGTGCAAACTAGTGCAACAACTATGGAAATCAATGTGGAGGTTGCTCAAGATACTAGAGATAGATCACTCACATAATCAACTATACAACTCTGTATATTGTCATAGAGACACCTGGTTACAATCTCTAGAAAATAAAAACAAATTCAATGTATATCAACCAAAGGATAGATAATGAAAAATGTGACATAGTTACACAATGGAATTAAGAAAAATTTAATTATGAAATTCACAGATAAATCTGGAAACAGATATTTCGAATGAGGCAAGTAAGATTCCCAGAAAGACGGACATTGTATTGTATCTTTCATACATGAATACCAGTTTTAAGTCTTTGGATGTGTGTTTTACCTTAAATACTCAGAAAAGTCAAGAAATTTGTAAAGTGACATCTTGGGAAGGTATTGATTCAACTTAGGAGACATAGAAATCAGTGGTATTAAATGGAGAATGATGAAACAGAAAGTAACCCTTCGGTTATTTTCATAACTATAGTGAGGTTGGGAATGTAGGCTAGAGGAGAGGATTTTGAAGCTATATGCTAAAGGTGTATTATTAGGAAAGGGTGAATTCTGGGGCACATCAATGCAGTAGGCTACACTAAACATCTCAGTACATCATCATGGAGCCAAAATCTTTTCTAAAAAGAAATTAACTACCATGTGCTCGATAACTGGAATTGGAATTAAGGTCTTCCACATTGTATACATTGTGTGGGGAAAATCACAATTTTGGGATATTTTTTCAAAGGAAAAGCAGAAACAAATATCTTAGGAAGATTTTTACCAGTAGAGCAATTCAAAGAAGGAATTTAGTGAGACTTAACTAAAAATTTCCAAGTCTATGCTTTCTTTACAGAAGGATATGGCAAAGCAGATCCAGGTCAGAGAATATTTATGAGAATAGAGTTCAGTATTTCAGAGTAAATACTGGTGGGAGAATAAAATATAAAATGTAACACAAACATTTGGTCACCATCACATACTATGCAGTAGTCAAAGGCAAAATTGGTGTAAACATAGGGACAGATTATAGAGTTACATTAGGTTGGACAAAGAGCATTAGATAGCTCACAACACAAGAAAAATCTACACAGTTGTTAAAATCTTGAGAGTTGGGTATTTTCAAATGCTTTTAATTACTCAAATAAGCATAAACAAGGAGGATAGGAAGGTAAAATTGAGTATCTATTAGACACAGAGGTTAGAAAAGGGATTGGGAAAAATCGGAGAGAAAGCATAAGAGTTTTAAGTAGAGAGGCCTAAACAGATGGTGATCATAACAATAACCATAGATGAAGAAATGCCAGCTACAGTCAACTATGCATTATACACATCCAATTCTTAGCAAGTATGACACAGAAAAGAGAGGTGAAGAAACGGGAGAAAGAGAGAGAGAAAAAATCTAATGAATGTGTTGGAATTCTCAGAAAAAGGGTTTGCCCATCAGGTAAAAGCTTTATAAAGCAACAGAGATTTTTTTTCATTATAGCACTGTTTTTTTTCACTAAGTTTTATATCTTTTAAAGGAGAAAAATGGTTTCTAGTCCATCTTAATAGTTCTCCCTATATGCTTCTACCATGCCCACACACTACACACACACACACACACACACACACACACACACACACACACACACACGGGAAGAAAGATAGGGAAGAAAGGGGAGGAAGAGAATATTTTTCTGTAGCTATTTAATTTCTTAATCATTTTAGTGAGATTGTTGAAAGTCCTTTGACCTCGAGTTCGTTTTAAACTATATTTTAAGCTTTCACGTGTACAGTTTATCTTTCTTGTGAGTAATACTGGAAATGAGGCAGCTTATCACATCAGTTACCCAGGAAGCATTCTGCGTGTTGAAACATTCCCTTTGCAGAATGGAAGTCACTTCATCCTCAATAGTGAGAGAGTGGAGAAAACTCTGGTCCAGTCACTTGGGGGCAAATACAGTTCTTGAATGAAGAGAGATGATGGAAGTTGCTTCTAAGCTACAGAAGTGGGATGTTATCGTACTGGCAGAGCTTCATGCCGCTGACCAGCATGTGGAGTTGACTACAGTCCCTGACCACCACGTTTAAGTCTTTTCTGTTCTGAACTAACACACATTTCTTCCAGTATTCCAGATTCTCATATATAACTGCTCCAGTCAGAGACAGGCTTTGGGAAGGTTGAGGACATGCTAACATAGAGTAATGTTATAATTATCAAAAGTCAATAAAGAATAAATGAACTGATTCTGATCTTTCTGAAATACACACACACACATATGCTGTTAGTCATAATCTCATTGTTACAATAAATAAGAGAAATAATGAGCAGGAAGAGATACATACTTTATCTCACAATTCCAACAGTTGATTATCTCACCAAGCTTTCTCGGTGACCACAAGAGCATATGATGTAACAGTGCTGCCCAGCTAATAGCGACTAGAAAATAGAATCAGGAAGGGCTTGAAACAAGGTAAATCATTTTTGCCTTTCAAGCCCCACATTGTATATACTCATTGCTTCCCAATAATATCATTCAATCATGAATCATCAAGGGTCATATATATTGATGAAGGCAGAGTTCTCACAGTCACTGACATTTTAGAAGCATTCCAGATGAAACTAGCCCTTCAGCACAAAAGCCTCTTTGAAGAAGCATTGATTTAATTCTGTATTTATTCTTGGAGAAAGTCATCCAGGTAAACCATGTATTTTGATTGTGTCCAGGTTCTAGTTTTCCTCCAACTCCTTCCAGACAGTACCCCTACCATAGGTTCCTCCTAATTTCATGTTTTCATATGCAAAGACATATACTGTATCACTGATTCAAATGATTGCTACCTGCTGTGCACACGTGTAAGGTCATCCACTAAAGTAGGGGCAATCTAGCAAGAGCAAAAACCCTGAGGAAAACTGGATCTTTTCCCCCCAATAGCTGTCAACTGGCAATAGCTCTCCAGCCATAGTGAGGTCTCGTACAGGCAGATATACCTGACAGGCAGGGTAGAGTGTGAATCTGGAGGACTATGCACATGCTGTTCACCTCCTCTAGGTCTGTCCAGAGGGTCACAGGGAAAGTCAAGTCTAATTCTACAGAGAAACCTAGGACGTCTGGTTATGACTTATAAAAGAGAACAGTAACATTATAGAGACTAAACAGGTCATTTAGAAATATATATGCATACATCCATCCATCCATATATGTAAGTAACAATGAAAAAAGGACATGAATTTGAAAGAGAACAAGGAAGGATATATGGGAGGGCTATGAGGGGAAAAGGGGGAGGGAAAATGATGTAATGATGCAAAAGAAAAGAGAATTTAAAAGAGACTTGTCTGTGCTGAATCTTAGTCAAAGGTGTTTTGCGTAAGAGTATCCAAGCACACAAGCACATGAGCAGATATGTTCTCTCTCTCTCTCTCTCTCTCTCTCTCTCTCTCTCTCTCTCTCTCTCTCTCAGCTAATCCTAATCCGTTGTGAATGCCAAGTATCATTTGTATTCTTAAATTCACAATAAATAATCAGTACACAAGAAGTAAACAAGGGAAGTTTTGTGTTACTCAGTGGGCAGAATTTTACATCAAAAGTCCACTTTGAACATCTGTCCGAGACACTTCCAATCTTACCTACCTGTGGACCAAGATGGCCCAGGGTTATATAGAAAGGGTTGAGGACACTTCGATCCCAGATACCTCAAACATGAGAATGGCAGGAGCTGGCTAGCTCTTCCTACCCAACCTGGCACCATAAGGCTGGCTCCCCTACCATCAACCTTAGTATGAAATGTGTTACCCTGATTGTTATCAGGCTTCACACTCTGTGCCTGCTACAGGACCTGAGTATGTAGATGAAGCATCTTCCAACACTTCCGCCCGGCCAATGGTACATGACCACACAAACCTTGCCCCAGAGACCCTGGCCACCTCCCCAGGGGCATACATACCCTTTCTCCCCTCTCCCTTCTTCCACCACCCACAATAAATGAATCAGTTTCTGAAGCAGCCCCCAAGAGTGTTCATTACTCCCTCATCACATTCATCTACAACCAAGGTCCTGCTCCATCTACAAACAGGCTAATTTCCCTCCTGCTAGTCCAGCTCAGTGTGCAATGTGCCTTGCTACCCCTAGTGAGATGCAGCCACAGGGTGGCAGTAACCCAGGCACCTCAGGGCTGACAGCCAAACTATCAAATACACAGAGTCCATCCAGCTCCCAGAGCACCCCCAACTCAGGTCAGGAGTCTTTTCTGTCCTTTATAAAATAGATCAGAGCTTGAAACAGAAAAGGGAATGTGGGCTACTTTATCTTTGGTAAAAATGTTTCTTTTAAATAGACTTGATAGTTACATAGGATAAGATATAATTCTTGAGCTATGGAGATTGCTCTATTGGTAAATGTTTACTATGTAAGACAATGATGTGAGTCTGATACTCAGCATACATTTAAAAGGCCTAGTAAGATGGCCTGCACTCATAATTCTATCGTTTGGGCGGAGGACACAGGCTTTCCTTGGGACTAGCTAGCCAGCCTTAGCAAACTCCATGCTGTGGAGTGATTCTGCTTCAAAGAGAAAAAGATGGATAGCATTGAAGAACTACAGCTGAGATTGATGCTATCCTCTAAGCCCATCATCATGTACAACTGCCTCCCCAACACACACACACACACACACACACACACACACACACACACACACACAGAGTAGTTTGGAGATATTCTGTACACACAAATATACACACTCCTTTAAGGATATTAGTTCAGTTTTCACAGACTAAAATTAAAAACTTTTTTTTTTCCAAAGCAGCCCCACAAAAGTTCTAGGTTCCTGAAATTTCTGACAATGGCACCCTTGCATTGTGCTGTCTGTGTGAGGCCTGGGGTTCTTCTCCAGGTCAAAGGTTAAATTGAAAATGGCTGGAGAGTCTAGCTCTGTCCCCTGTGCTCAGAATACTAAATTTATTACTCAGTTATATCATATATTGTATTCAGGATAAACAGCCTCATTAAAACTGTAATGCAAAGGAGATTCAAACTTTTCCAAAAGGGTCATAGAGGTCAGCTAAGGGAGAGGAGAGGCAGTCAGTGGGCCGTGTCTCTGACTTCCAGTGACATCTTTGTTTCACCAGCTGCCTACACACTTTGTCATTTTAAGAATGATATCATCCAAGAAAGGAGAAAAGGTTAGGTTCCAAAATCAAAGGTGAGGGGCCAAAATCTCTCCAGAGGTTTCAAGCAGTGGTAATGTGAGAGAAACTTGGTAGCAGACAGCCAGTTAAGGAACTCCCAGAAGCGAAACTAGCAGCCTCTTCCAGGAAGAGTGGGTGGTTTTCTTTAAGCCTGACCTGACCTGAGGCACAGCAGGGAGGCAAGTCCTTTGCTGCAATGCAGTCTTCCTTTACTCATCCCATTAACTTCCACCTGGAAGGCTCCAGACTCCAATTTTCTGCAGAAGCATTCTATCCAAAGCCCCCTTGATGTTCTCTGGTCCCTGTGGCCATTGTCTTTACCTTATGATCCCGCAGAACGGGTACCCTGCTTTTAGAAAAACAGCAGTGTGTTTTTTTCCTGGCTCCACTTCCCTGACTCACTACTGAAACGTACACTCTTTCCCTCCTAGTGGCACAAGATGACACAGAATAACCACAGAGGCTCAGCTCTGTTTCTGAGCTACAGGGAGACCCAGGGGACCACAGCTCACAAAGCCACCCGTCTTTGCCTTCTATCAAAGAAAAGCACCCAGGGGTGAAGTGCTAGAAACAGTTGTACCCTTAGTGACTTGTTCTCACACCAGAATGATTGAATGTGTTCCTTTCTCCTCTCTTCTCTTCTCTTCTCTTCTCTTCCCTTCCCTTCCCTTCCCTTCCCTTCCCTTCCCTTCCCTTCCCTTCCCTTC
>NC_034604.1:12055032-12062680 GCF_900095145.1 Mus pahari | reverse complement strand
TTCCTTTCCCTTCCCTTCCCTTCCCTTCCTTTCCCCCTCCCCCTCTGTGTGTGTAATTTTTTTGTTCTGAGTATTGAATTAAAACATTGCATATGCTAGGCAAGTGTGCTACCATTGAATAGCACTCCTTACTCCTACAATAATAGAGTCATAGATATTTTAAGACAAATGAGTTAGTTGCATTCACAAAGGTAAACATGATGATAAATGTTTAGAGCATTCAGTAAGAAAAAAGGAAAAAAAACAAACAACAAAAAAAAAACATGTCAAAGACTTTCTGTGTTGTGTATCACTTTCTTAGGCAAGATACCATTTCAAGCATTTTAAGGTATTAGGGTATGTTAAAGATGGTGCTGTCCTCTCCATGCCCACACAGCAGGAGAATGTCACCTTTCTCTCAGAAAGGAGTATGCAGTGAGTTAGGGCATAAATCTCTAACATACTAAGACTTGACGTGTTAACACTTGCTTGACTACTTGGGTAGTAGTGATAGTTAATGGTGCGGGGAGAAGTCTCAGGACTAGTTAACTTTACTCAACTGTCTCTGCAACTGTGCTTCAAACAATTCTGGCTGCTAACTTTAGAAAGAAAAGGAAGGAAATTATCTCACATTTACCCACCATTAGCAACTATAAAAGGTGAGATTTTTACAGATTGAAAAGTTATTGCTTTGTGTGAAGATTGGGGGATCATGAAATATATATATTGGTGTCTATGTGTTCACATATTTTTTAACTTGGTCTTAAGTAAGGCCATCTTCCTGCAAATATGATTTGACCATATACTGTTACCCTCCCATGTCACAAGTATGTCTCTTCCATTCATCGATTTTGATTCTACTGTCCTGTCTTCTGTAAATATATGAATTTGTACACCTATAAAGTCTAGAACATGCTTTTTAAGGACACCTAAACCATGCAGTCAAGAGCATTAATTAATCTTTGCACATATGAGCATTTAGTTATTTTATAGTATGATATTTGGGTCATATATTCCTAGAATATGATGAGTAAAATGTGTGATAAATAAAGAAATAAAAATGAAGCAAGAAAATAAATAGAGTATGGCCACTGTCCATATAGAACTCTGAAGGTCTACTAGTCTAGGAAGCATTGCTTGGCTTTCATCTCAACCAGGTACCAATAAACCATCCTTAACTTGTTCTGTAAGGAAATGAGAAGCAAGAGACAAAGAAAGAACATGATGATGAAGAGGGAGAAAATTCTCCCTTTACCTGATTGTAAGCTGCTCAACTAACTGCAAAGACAATGACTAAAGGCTAGTGTGATGTTTTCCTGTACAGAAAGTTCAACAGTCAAAAAGAAGCCGGCAGGCCATCTTCTCCACCCGCTCTCTCTAGCACTTCCCGCCAGCACTTGGCCTGTTAGAGCGAGCTTTCTGAATCTGCTTCTTCAGCATCCCAAACACTGCCAAGTACTGTGGCTATCACCTTTTCCAATCCTTATACAAAATTAGCTTTAGCTCTGGCCACTTAATAATGATATTGCATAGAAATTAAAGTACTAAATAGGAAGTTATGTGTATAGTGCTAAGAAGTGTATTTGAGAGAAGTAAAAACACCAAATATAAAAATTGTAAGAAATGTGTGGCAATTGATGTCAGTGATTAGAAGGGCTTGTGCATCGGAGGAGTTGAGAGTACTCGTAACATAACTCAGGCAAGAAATTGTGTTAGTGAGAAGTTTATCCCTGTGACAAAGACCTGAGTTCGTCATCTGAAAAGAAGGGAACATTCTGCCTCACAAGGTCAGAGGATTTGGTCATGGTCAAGCAGATAGCTGCTTTAGGGCTTTCGTTAGGCAGTGAGCTGATTCTGTTCTACTAGAATCTACCTCCTAATCGTTTTACACACATTTCCTGGAGTGTCACCGAACAGAGACCAAGCCTCAGATACTAAGATCTAACCTATAAAAGTACATCTTGTCTTAATAAACTGAAAATGTAATGTTATGTTAGAAAAATGTAAAAGTATCTTTTATTTGCCTGTATGATTGTCCTCTCAGAGGCTCACTGCTGAATAAGCTCACCCTTTCTAGTTCTTTATGAACTTTGGTTGCTTTGGTCAACTCAGCTGTTCTGGCTCAAAACACTTCTCAAAGCTGACTGACTCAAACTGAGATTCTGACTTAATTGCTCTGGTTGACTTCAAACTAACTCTGGCAATCTGTTCTAATCTTCTGGCTCCTTCTCATTCTATGGCTGCTCTGTCTTCACCTGTGTCTAGATTAAAGACTTTTTAGAATTTAACAAAAAAGAAGGCACAGAATACCCAAACTTATGAGACACAATGAAAGCAGTGAGAAGAGAAAAACTCATAGCTCTGAGTGCCTTCCTAAAGAAATTGGAGGGATTATATTCTTATTATTAAACTCTGAGTCACACTGAGATTACAAAATTTGGGCTAATTTAATCTCTCCTATTGAACCAGAACACGCTGATCCACAGATATGTAGACAGAACAATAGGACAAGAGACTTGAATTCTATGTTGGCCTATATAAGATTTATTTTAAGATGAAAGTTATTTAACATATCATGGCAAATATTTAATTATTCACAAGTAGTCCTATGTAAATGCTTAACGTTTTTTTAAAAAAGAAATCTGAGATTGTTTTAGGAAATAACAGCAAAGAATAAATTTTCCTCTCTGAGAAAAGACCTAATAATCTTTTCATAGTCTTAGTGTTCCAGAATATTATTTTAAAATTTTTATTTATTTCTGAAAGACCTGCAATGTCACTTGTTTATTCCTGGTAATGTGCATCTTTTTGGTTTGCAAGCCTTGAAGGTGTTTTTTGTTTTGTTTTGTTATTTGTTTTGGTTTGTTTTGGTTTTTTGCTTTTAGTTTATAAATTATTTAATTTTTAAAATGGGGGCTATTTTATCTTTAATTGTGTGTGTGTGTGTGTGTGTGTGTGTGTGTGTCTGTAAAAGAGTCTAAGGAGGTTGTAAAAATGGTGTTGGATTCCCTGGGACTCCAGTTTTGCCAATTGTGAGCTCTCCCGTATGGGCTCTGGAGACATACATCCACCCTCTCTATGAGCAGTACTGACTCAAGAGCAGAGCCATCTCAGCTGCTACCATTTCTGTAACTTTAAGAAACTGTGTTTTTTTTTTTTTCTCTGCTTGCTTTGGTTTGTTTTACACTTCATTCTGAGGTCTTGAAATAAAAGCTTAGATTATTTATTTAAGACATTTCCTCTTCTCTCATGTCTGCATCTAAGGTTACACACTTCTTCCACAGGACTCTCTTCACTCTGTTGCCGACTTTTTATGTTGTACTTTCATTTTCCTTCAGCCCAGTGTGTATCTGTCTTCCCTTGAGATGCCCTTGGCATGTTGATCATTGATGCACATTTCCATGTTGTTGTATATTTTCTGCTATTGATTTTTAGGGTTTTTTTTTTCCCCTTTTGGTTGGATGGCACACTATGATTTCAATTCTTTTAAACATATGACTCAGCTTTTCTGTTGGGATACATTTTATGGATGTTTGAAAATAGAATGCAGTCTGTCATTAACTGGAATGTTTTATCAGAAAAATCAAGAAGGTAAAGAAAAATTTAGATCCTATCAATTGATGGAGTCCTTTAAAAAAAAAAAAAAAAAGAACTTTTTATTAGTTCTTTGTATATTTCACCTCCTCTGCCCCAATCCAACTCATTTCCCCCTCCTCTCATACCAACCTTCTACCATTGCAACCTGCCCCACAACAGAAAAAGCAATCTTGTTGTGGAAACTGTAATGTGTCGCAGCATGTGCTGCAGTATACTCTTTGTCCACACTTCTTTGCTTGCTAATGTCCACTGCAATCATGGTCTGGTATAAGGCCTCTGGCTTCTGTTGCTCTGTCAATAATGTAACCTCACCAGAACTCCTTGGATAACTTGTTGTTGCCCCGTGTCATGGAGATTCTGCAGATTCAGATCTGTAAAACCACAGATCTTCATGTACTCCAGAAGTTCATGGATGTGGCAGATGTGGTGGGCCAATTCAAAGACCTGATCTCAGTCTTACGAGGCATCTGAAGTGGTCAGCCAACCAGCACTGCTGCTCTCATGCCCTTGGGGCCAGACAACCAGCAACCCACTGCAAGAAGAGCCAACTCTACCCTGATGCCCAGTTGAGGTACATCAGGTGAAGGACAGGGACAGCTCCCCTGCCTTCATGACCCCAACACCAATTCTGTCTGCCACAGTTGGCTAGGGAAAAAGGGAGGAGAGTGGCCAGGTCTCTTGCTCTTATGACCCCAGTGCCAGCTCTCCCACCTGCTGTAGATGGCAAAGAATGAGGGGAGGGAGGAGGGTATCTCTCTCTCTCATGTACACCACTGCCCAACAGAAAAGAGGCAGAGCAGGCACACTTGTGCCCTCACATCTGGATCACCCTCAACCCCCACTTCCAGGGCCAGCTCTACTGTGCTGTCCAGGTGAGGGGCAGGGCCTGTTCTTTCACTATGATTACCTCAGGGTCAGTTCTCTTGTCTGCAATAGGTAACAAGGGTGAGAAATTGGTTATTTCTCCTTCGTCCTTATCACTGCACGGCAGACAAGTTTCAGGGCCAGCTATCTAATGCTCTAGCACTTGGAGCTGGCTCACCCACATGCCTACCACCAGAGTCAGCTCTACTATGTTCCCCAGGTGAGGTACAGGGCCCAGTCTCTGGAGGACTGCAGCAGGTAAGGAGTAGCTATAGCTCTCCTGCTCTCATGACTGGAGGGTCAGGTCTCCTGCCTGCAGAAGGTGAGGAGGTGTGACAGGGAAGATGGTATCTCTCCCTCATCTACACTATCACATGGTAGGGCCAGCTCTCCCAGGCTGGTATGGCTTAGGACAGGCTCCCCTGCAACTCCCACCGTGTGGGGGGCCTGCTTTCCTCAGGAATGCAACTGTCTAGGAGCTAGTTCAGCCCTCCAGCTCTCATGCTTGGAGCAGGAACACCGGGGCCACCTCTATGTAAATGCAGGATGCCACACAGCTACGAAAGCATCTCCTGCAGGAGGACCTAATTGAGGACTGCCTGAGAGACCAAGGATTGCTGATGAAGACAATGTCAGCCAATCAGGAACTGCTGTTTAGAAGAGATGCTTTCTTGGGACCAATGAGGCACAAGTGGAGGGTATTAAAAGAGCTTGCCGCAGTGTTCAGATGAGCTTGCTGTGGTGTTTCTCACCTGCTCCAAGAGTCTGTGTCATTGGCTCTGAGCCACCTCACCTTCAACTCCCAAGGGCAGGTAGTGTTGGGCAGCGAGTAGTCCAGGGCACAGGCAGAAATGCTTCCAGGGACATCTCCTGCATGATGTCCAGGCAAGGGCTGTGGCCAGTTCTGCAAAGCCCTCAGACATTAATATGTCTCAGCCCAGACAAGGAAGATCTGCCTGGACTTTGGCTGCAGTAGACCCCTGCTGCTGTAAGACTGTGGACCCAGATGTGGTAACAGTGGCAGCATAAGCCAGAAACCCACCAGGTGGTACCACCAGGTACTCACATCAGGCTGACCCTTTACTACCCTCAGGTCTCCAGTTCTGTCTCTCTTCATTGTGCGGAAAGCCTTCTGTTTCTTTTTCCCTTCCATTTCTCCACAACTCACTTGCTCCTCTTACTGTTGCCCAGGGTCTCTGTGTGTCTGGAATAGTCTTAGGGGTGGTCTCAGGAGTGCTATGCCCTTCTTATTCATTAGGGTATCCATCAGGGGTCATCTCAGTATGGTCTTTACTCCCCCAATTCCCAACCAGGTCTGTGTGGCACCAGATTGGTGGTCATCTCATACTATTTCCCTGTCCGTGTCCCATGGAACTGGTCTGGTGGTTGTCTTTAGCTTGCTTTCTCCTGGCCTACCTGAGTGACTCCATTCAAGGGTCATCTGTACTGGGTTCACTCCCATCCTTATCGCTTGTTCCCAGGTAGGGTTCTTCTCAGTCTGAGGCTTAATCACCCATCCTGCCTGGGCCTGTTTGGCATTGGTCTGGTGGTCATCTCAGGCTAACTCTTTTTAAGGGAACAGTAGACTACTAATCATTCATGTGTTTGTAAATCAGAACACTGAACATAGACACAGCGTCACTCTTTCTGCCACCTGCAGACACACATGAGATACAGCAATCATACTTGCATTGCTTCTAGAGGCAGGTGATGGAGTTAAGTCCTATATTCTTATTACGTTTGTATCTAATTGCTTGGATTTCAACAGAGAGACTGACTTAAGCATCAGCTGCCTGGTTGGTAATACAGTGTCTGAGAGATTTTGTGATCCAGATTGAGACTGCTGGCCCTCCTACGTGGTTGCCCTCCTCCTTCTTCTCCTCTTCCTCCTCCTCTTCTTCCTCCTCCTCTTCTTCTTCCTTTTCCTCCTCAGCTTCTTACAGCTTTTCCCTAACTCAACAACAGGGGTCAGCAGCTTCTGTCTGTTGGTTTTGTGCGAATATCTGCATCTGACCCTTTCAGCTGCTTGTTGGGCCTTTCGGAGGGCAGTCATGGTTTTTAACTTAGCCATGCTGATTCATGTAAGGTGGGAATCTCAGTGTCATTTGAATTTGAATTTCTCTGATCACTAAGGACTTTGGACATTTCTTTAGGTGTTTCTCAGTCATTTGAGATTCCTGTGTTGTGAATTCTTGGTTTAGTTCTATACCGCAATTTTGAATTGGGTTGTTTAGTTTTTTGGAAGTTAGCTTCTTGAGTTCTTTATATATTTTGGATATTAGCTCTTTATTGGATATGGGGATAGTGAAAATTTTTTCCCAATCGGTAGGTTGCAAATTTGTCTTATTGACTATGTCCTTTGCCTTACAGAAACTCCAGTTTCATGAGGTCCAATTTATCAATTCTTGATCTCAGAGCATGAGCCATTGGAGTTCTGTTTAGGAAATTTCCCCCTGTGCCAATGAGTTCAAGGCTCTTTCCAACTTTCTCTTCTATTAGATTCAGTGTATCTCACTTTATGTTGAGGTCTTTGATCCACTTAGATGTGAGCTTTGTGCAACGTGACAAATATGGGCCTATTTGCATTTTTTCTACATACAGAAAGCCTGTTAGACCAGCACCATTTATTGAAGATGCTTTCTTTCCTCCATTGTATATTTTTGGCTTTTGTCAAAGATCTAGTATGCGTAAATGTGTGGTTTGATTTCCGGGTCTTCAATTCTATTCCATTGATCAAAGTGTCTGTCTCTGTACCAATACCATGAAATTTTTATCACTATTGCTCTGTAGTAGAGATTGAGGTCAGGGATGGTGATTTCCCCAGCTGTTCTTTTATTGTTAAGAATTGTTATTGCTATTCTGGGTTTAAATCAAGAACAGGTAAAGTATCTAAACAAGCCCATATCCTATAAAAAAATAGAAGAAGTCACTAAAAACCTCCCAATCAAAAAAACAAAACAAAACAAAACAAAACAAAACAAAACAAAAAAAGCCCTGGGCAAGATGGATTTAGTGTAGAATTCTTCCACATTATCTTTTTATTATTATTATTGTTCTTATTTTCTTTATTTACATTTCAAATGCTATCCCGAAAGTTTCCTATACCCCAACCCCCCACCTCTGCTCCCCTACCCACCCACTCCCACTACTTGGCCCAGGCCTTGCCTAGTGCTGGGTCATATAAAGTTTGCAAGACCAAGGGGCCTCT
>NC_034604.1:12051532-12055021 GCF_900095145.1 Mus pahari | reverse complement strand
GGGGAAAGGTGCCGGATGACTGGAACCAGACACGGGTTCCTTCCCAGAAGCTGTGACTCTTCTCCAGTCTGCCCTCTCCCCAGCAGTGCACTGGAGCAAAGATGGCTCACCTTCTGGTTCAGACCTGGAGACTGCTCCTGGGCAGACACTCCTCCTCGGGCGGGGAAAGGCGCCGGATGACTGGAACCAGACACGGGTTCCTTCCCAGAAGCCTCTTCCACATTTTCAAAGAAGACCTAATACCAATATTCCTCAAACTATTCTATAAAATAGAAACAGAAGGAATACTACCAAATTCATTCTATGAAGCAACAATTACTCTGATATCTAAACCACACAAGGATCCAACCAAATATTAGAACTTCAGACCAATCTCGCTTATGAATGTTGATGCAAAAGTACTCAATAAAATTCTTTCAAACCAAACCCAAGAACACATCAAAATCATCATTCACCACGATCATGTAAGCTTCATCCCAGGGATGCAAAGTTGGTTCAATATACGAAAATCTTTTAATGTAATCCACTATATAAACAAACTCAAAGAAAACATTACATCATATTAGATGCCAAAAAAAAGCATTTGACAAAATGCAACACCCCTTCATGTTAAAAGTACTGGAGAGATCAGGATTTCAAAGCCCATCCCTAAATATAATTAAAGCAATTTACTGCAAACCAAAAGCCAATATCAAATTAAATGGAGAGATATGTGAAGCAATCCCGCTAAAATCAGGGATAAGACAAGGATGCCCACTCTCCCCATATCTATTCAATATAGTACTGAAGTGCTAGCTAGAACAGAAAGACAACAAAAAAGAGATCAAGGGGATATAAACTGACAGAGAAGAACTAAAGCTATCACTATTTGCAGATGACATGATAGTATACATAAGTGACCACAAAAATTCTACCAGAGAACTTCTCCAACTGATAAACAACTTCAGCAAAGTGGCAGNATATAAAATTAACTCAAATAAATCAGTAGCCTTCCTTTATACAAATGATAAACAAGATGAGATAGAAATTATGGAAACAACTCCCTTCACAATAGCCACAAATAATATAAAATATATTGGGGTAACTCTAACCAAACCAGTACAATATTTGTATGACAATAACTTCAAATGTCTCAAGAAAGAAATCGAAGAAGTTCTCAGAAAATGGACAGCTATATCATGCTCATAGATTGGCAGAATTAACATAGTAAAAATGGCCATCCCACCAAAGCAATCTACAGATTCAATGCAATCCCCATCAAACTCCCAACACAATTCCACAAAGACATGGAAAGAGCAATTCTTAAATTCATCTGGACAGGGAAAAAAATCCAGAATAGCACTCTGATAGCCTTGAGAATTGATTCATTTAGTCTATTTGCTCTTAATTTAATAAATGATGCATTATTGATGCTTAGGATATTTTGCATTTACTTTCTGCATTCTCATATGCGAGCAAGTTTTCATGTGTGTGGAGGTTATACTATCACCTAGGGAATTATTTTGTTCAAATTCGGTGTGTGTGTGTGTGTGTGTGTGTGTGTGTGTGTGTGTGTGTGTGTATGCATGCATGCATTTGTGTGTGTGTGTGTGTTTATGTGTGTGTGTGCATGCATTTGTGTATGTGTGTTTATGTGTGTCTGTGTGTGTGTGCGTGTGTGTGTGTGTGCGTGTGTGTGAGTGTGTGTGTGTGTGTGTATGCACGCATGCATTTGTGTGTGTGTGTGTTTATGTGTGTGTGTGCATGCATTTGTGTATGTGTGTTTATGTGTGTGTGTGTGTTTGGAGACAAGTTCTCTCACTATCCCAGACCAGAGTTTTCTAGGCTAAAAGTTCAAACAGCCCAAGATACCTGTTTGTCTCAGCCTTGCCAGCATTAGGATTCCAACCAAGGATCACAGCACTCAGCTTGTGTGGCTTCTTGGGATTGCATCCTGTCTCAGTGCTCATATAACATGTACATTACTACTAAGCTGTCTCTAGCAGCCTCCTCTGTAGTTTCTCTGCTCCGTTTCCTTTTCAGGTCCTCCAGTTTGGTGCTTGTATCATATATAGTAGTCTATTTTATTTTTCTATAGTGTTTTTCCTGATTTCCTTTTGTATATAAACTTTCAATGGTGAGTGCACTAGAAAATATTTCCCCAATACAATGTCATCACTGTGACAGTGGAAATGAAACACAGATTCTTATGTTTAGTTACATTCCCTTAGATTCCCTTAACCTCTTTTGACATAATATACTTAAAACTCAAGGAAAAGGGAAAGGCTACTTTTCATATTGAGAATGTTTAAATTCCTACTTCATTCTTAAAAGACACAGTTTTGTTGTTGTTGTTGTTGTTGTTGTTGTTGTTGTTGTTGTAGGCAAGCACTGGTTCCTGCTTTCTTTCAGAACATGCAAAATGTGGTTCCAGGAGGGAAATCTTCATCAATAGAACTGTTCACTCACAATAGATAAGGAATCATTCCTCTCTTGCTTAACCAAAAGCTCTTGAAGTAGATCAGATGCTTATCATCACTCCCTACATGCTTCTTTTGACCACATACCCCAAAGGGAGCTGGACTTTGGTAAAAGCACTAAATCCCTATTAGGCCTTCACTGCTGTCATCCCAATAATGAGGAGAGAGGTGATTATTTCTGCCAAAGGGAAAGAAGTAGGATGCCCATGTGCACTCTAATGATGCCATGGCAAAGGGTCTTCCAATTATAGACTGGAGTGAAAGTCCTCACTCATCACTTGATAGTGTCTCTGCATAGTTTCTAGAGTGTTGTAATTAAACTTCGTAAGGATTGATGTCTGGATTCCCCTTCCATGCTTTGGTGGGCAGAGTGGAAGCCAGAACCATAGATAACTTGCAGTAGAGTTGTTGTTGAGGAAACATTTGTCAATCTAAGTGTTACCTTACTGGTTTTATTATAGAAATGGCAGATCAAATTTTGTTGGTGATTTTTTAATATAGGTATTTTTAAATTTTTCAGACTAATCATGCATCCTATTCCAACCAGAGGATATACAAAATAAAAAGTAAACCCACAGCATTCAGCTGTTTCTCAGAAACAAATGTAGAGATTCTCCAACTACTTTTCTCCAATTTAAGATTCTTCCTAGGTTTACTTTGAGTACAATGGGCAGGATATTAACCTGTCAGTAGTAAGGTTCACTCCTGCTTATCAGAAATGGTAGTTTTTATCAATATTTCCCTTTCTTATAGAATTAAATCAAGGATCTTCCACATCCTGGGCAAGTACTTTACCAGTGATCCATAATCACAACCTCTTTCATGATTCTTAGAATAAGACTATATGTTTTTAAGGGTAAACTGACTGAATACTGAGCAATGAAGTCACTACAGAAAGACACTGGCTTTCTGACGAAAGTGAATTGAAACCTATTTTTTAAAGAATTTTAAAACCAAGAGTGAATACAATCAGAGAGGGAGAGAGAGAGAGAGAGAGAGAGAGAGAGAGAGAGAGAGAGAGAGAGAGAGA
>NC_034604.1:12045225-12051412 GCF_900095145.1 Mus pahari | reverse complement strand
GAGAGAGAGAGAGAGAACTAAAGGGGTGGGATGTTCCCTGAAGAAGACATAGAGAGGGAAGATGGAAGAGGCTGCTGTTACAGTTCAGTTATAAAACAGTAAGGCCTCCATCAGAAAAGACATCTGTTAGAAGGTATTAACATGGGTGGAGAGTGGATTTGTTCAGAAATGACCAATGATAAGATTGGATGCTGGAGTACAGTGGTGAGATCAGATGTTTCTATACTTTCATATACCACTAACACTTCCATCATGATGGTCCTACCTTTCTTGCTCTCTAGGGAGGGTTTTGGGAACTCAGCTATGAATACACAGCTGTTGTGTTATGTGTACTTAAGCAAATAATTGCAGTGGGGATACCACCGATTTTCTTGGTCTGATATGAGATTCTGCTATTTTTTTTTAACTTCCGTAGCAAGTTCTAAAAGAATCAGTTCTTGTCATCTCAGACACGGAGCTATCAACTTACCTCTGAGCCAATAAGCTCCATTGTTTTGTGATAAAGAGCTGAGTAACAGAGTCCACTCCTGAAACATAGGTTGCGATACGGTGAGTCAGTATGCAGAGAGTCACTTTAGCATAGATTTGGAATTACATCAACCTAAATGAAAATTAGGAGCATGAACTTAATATTATGTATATTTAAAGATAATGGGGAAGGTAATAAGTACCAAAACTACAACAGACAAGGTATAACTTGAAACAAGTCTTTGAATAACATGAGCCTTGCCCAAAAGACAAATTAAAAACTAAGATTACAGGATTCATTGAAATTTCATACTACTATGGGGCACAAATTTTCTCCCTTTTAAAATGGGTGACATATTACTGGTTCATTTAGCTCATACATAAAACACATGGTAGAAGGCGTGAAAAAAAAAATAGAAGGGTTATGATTTCCAAAAGTCAAAGGTACATATAAGAAGAAATAAAGAGCGATGGGTCTCAACAACTGACGAAAAGAAGCAACAGTAAGGATAACACTCCTTAGATAGAGAGCATCTGACCTTTTCACTGTAAAAAATCCTTAGAACCAGCAGTTTTCAAAGCTGCCCTCCACCTATTGCACAGAGTAGCACATAATTTAGAAGCACACTGTGTTTTTGATATCATAAAATAGAACTGATTACTCTCCATCTAATTCTAAAAGCCGAAGCTGCAGAGAACCTACTGGATATTTTATGGTTCTTTTCTAATATGACAACTGAACTAGCTTTGTGTGGACTAAATAATCTCTGTACATGAAGAAGTCAGGGACTTTTATGAATTTAGGTGATGTATATCATTGTTATAATTTGCAGCATTATTCACAGTAGGGAGAGGATAGACAATAAAAATAGAACATAGACATCCTTGGAGGTAATCTTAATATCAGAGTGAGGACAACGGAAAAACAAATAGGACAACATGAGTACTGTGCACTAAAAATAGGAACCCCTTTACAATTTTATAATGCAAGTGTTGTGTTAAGTCACAGCTGCCTCATGCTTCCTGCATGTAGAACTTATAATACCTCAAGACAGAGCATGGGCTCCTCCAGTTGTCCACATGCAGTGCTTTGTGCTCTTTCTTCAACTAGCTGAGAACTGTTAAATAAAACCATTCCCACTGCTTCCTTTAAGAAAGTCATCTGAGAGGCTGGATATACAAGCTGAGAGCAGATAGATCATACATGATAATGTGACTTCAACTCACAAAGTCTGCAGCAACCAGTCCAGAAATTCAGTTCACCACTGCTGCCCCAATAATACCTTGATAGTGAGCAATGTGTAAGAAATGTTTTCTTCCCTACTGTCTTTTTTTCCCCTTTTAAACCCCTTTCCTTCTAGCCTGCTTTTTAAAGATATGCATGGTTAAAAAAATGGAAAACTTGATTTTATTAGGATATCAACCCATCCTATAGTAATCTACAGAATAAACTTAATGTTAACCAGGTTCTCAAGGATTAGTTTGTAATCAGCAAGCTTATTCAAAAGCATACATCAAATATCTAAAGAATTAAAATAGTTGAAGTAACTTTTACAGCAGAGGGACAGAAAAATCTGATTTCAGGCTTAACATTGGTATCAAAACTTCTTATTGAAGCTGGGCGTGGTGGCCCACGCCTTTAATCCCAACATTCGGGAGGCAGAGGCAGGCAGAATTCTGAGTTCGAGGCCAGTCTGGTCTATAAAGTGAGTTCCAGGACAGCCAGGGCTACACAGAGAAACCCTGTTTCAAAAAACAAAACAAAACAAAAAACTTCTTATTGAAATGGCAGGCACACAGATTAAAGAATATAGTGGAAAGTACAAATGTGTATCATTGCAAAAATGGCCACTTGATCATTAAGTGAAGTACAAAAGCAAGTCCAAGATACTACACACACACACACACACACACACACACACACACACATTTTGTAATTTTCTGAAGTGTATATAATTTATGTGAAGATTATCTCTAAATAGATTACTGTATGACCTAACAAAATTTGGAAGTATAGAATTTCTTCTTAGACAAACACCACTTCAATTAAGAGACTGCTGGATCCCATTTTACAAGAACTCTGTGAAGTACAGATGTTAGAGTTTTATCTTCCTGACATTCTTTTTTTCTCCTACATAAGTAAAGATACACACAGACACACACACACAGACACACACACATACACACACACATACACACACACACAGAATGTCACTATGCTATGCTCCATTTTCCATGCCACAACTCTGCCTGTATTCCTGGAGGGGTCACGATGAACAGCAAGCTAAGACCCTGCCCCAAGTCATATTCCTCTAAAACATACCCATCAGCCTTAAACTTTACCCCAGACTACATTTTCCAGCCTACAATCCAACCTGCATTTCTGGAGGTCAAAGCAAATGTTAAAATTGAACAGTTCCTGACACAAATCATTCAGGAAATTTGGGACACTGTGGAAAGGCCAAACCTAAGAAAAATGATAGGACTCAAAGAAGATTCCCATCTCCAAGTCCTGGAAAATGTTTTTTTTTTTTTAAATCATAAAAATAACTCCCCAACCTAGTAAGTTATAAGTAAGAGACTATTTGAATCTTGAAGGGACATCTATTAATGGGACATGGGCATTTGAAGAGAGACAGCAAAGCCAGATATGATTAAAAATTATTTTACTTATGTATGGAATTTTCAGAGGATTAAAAACTATAAATATATATAAACTAAATTAATGTTTTCAAGGATTGAGAAAAGCCTTTGTATTATGCAAATATATATGCATTAGAAATTCAGAACATTTTATAAGTGATTTCATATTAGTCCAATATTACTAGACTGAAGTGTTATTTTAGAATAGTTTTTCTCACAATTACCTTCAGTTTAACTGGCCAAAATAACCAATCCCCATCCTAAGTAAGAATAATTAGTCAATAGATGAATGGGGATCATGCTCCTTCTAATCAAGATTTCTCCCATTACTAGGATGGGTTAAAAGATTTATCAAATAGAATAAAACATACATAACCATGAATATATACATTCTTCAAATGCCTTCCCACTATTAATTTTTCTTTGACCTTCTAATGAATGTCATGAAATTGATTCAGTAAATTACCAACATAAAGTTCATTAAATTAAATCTTGACTGAGAAGTTGGTTACTCTATTTTCAGATATGTTCTTACTAAATGTTTTTTCTCTTTAACAGTAGCAAAACTCTCTATGTAAGCACATACCAAAGTATTTCCAACTACACTACATAAGCAGTGCAGAAGACTTAGAAAGCACAAAAGGAAGACAGCTCAGTGATAAAGAGAGTGTTAGCAGAAAAGGAGGACAGCTCAGGGATAAAGAGTGTGCTAGTACCATTGGCACAGAATCAAGAGCATAGAAGGGCAGAAGAGGGAAGAGGAGGGAAGAGAAATGGGAAAGGTGAGAGAGGGAGAAAGGGAGGGAGAGAACAATGGAGGGTGGGAAAGACTGAGGGGGGAGAATGATGGAGTGTGGGAAGGACGGAGGGAGAGAAAGATGGAGGGTGGGAAGGACGGAGGTGGGAGAACGATGGAGGGTGGAAAGGATGGAGGGGGGAGAACGATGGAGTGTGGAAAGGATGGAGGGGGGAGAATGATGGAGGGTGGGAAGGACGGAGGGAGAGAAAGATGGAGAGTGGGAAGGACAGAGGGGGTCCTAGTTATGCCTTTTACACAGACAAAGAGAGGCACATGAGGATTTAGCTCCTCACATTGTTCTGAACCAAGTCATCAGCAGCAAAATATACACATGGACATTTAAAATCCAGACATCAAAGTTTTAAGTTGAGAACTCCTTAAAAGTATGAAGGATAATGGGAACCCACTCACTGTAGCATAAGAATTTGAAATGAAATTGTTGGAAGTGGTTTGTTCTGCATCTGATCTGAAATTTAGAAAGGTTATTATCAAAGAGACTAATTCAATCTGGTATATATTGCTTCAAAAAATGACTATTAAAAAAGTGGAGCAGGATTGAAAGAAAACCTTGGGGACAGTCATTTCAAAATGTTATCTTCTCTGTTGAGACTCAGTGGTCATATTTTATAGGGCCTCTAGGTCAGCCACTTAGAATGAATCTTCCTGGTTAATCAGCCATCTGATAGCTTGATTGTTGTTATTGTTTCTGTTTTAGTCTTTCATTCTAACGAGTAAGACACCATTCGCCTTCTCTCTGGGCACTGGGACAGCTCTTCTGTAGGAGACTTCTGTCCCAGCAGTCAGTGCTGACCATCACTGTGATATTTGTAAGGGAACTCTCAATGCAGGGCAGCACTTCCAAATTGCACACCATCTGGGTGGAACATGAACAAAACTGCAATAAATCACTCATCACATTGTGAAATTTTATGGAAATTCATATAATTTTTTAAAAAATGTATCACATGGTTATTCCCCAATAGATTTATAGCAAACAGGTTTATTTGCTAATAATCTCATGATTGTAGCTTCGTTTGTTAGTTGCTTTATGCCTTGTATAAAAATGTCATCTTTTTATCACTAGCAAGGGAGCCTTGATTCAAAACCTTTTAATACATTGCCTTTTGGGCAGATGGGTTTTGGCTATTCACAGAGCTTCATCAAGGCTGAGTTTATGTTAATAGCATTGTAAGAACATTTCTATGATAAAGAAAAATCTTTAAGATTATGTTTTGATTGAGTTTTATTTTTATAGAACTGTAACATACACATTTACATACAATAACCTGTATTTTGTCGTAAAAGAAAAAACAAGACTGACTAAAAAGAATCTAGTGTAATTTTCCCAATGCTTTCCAAGGCAAACACAGCATTGTGACATGAACAGAACTGAAACGATTGATGGGGTGGCAGCAAAGTCACTTCCAACTCAGTGGAACTGAAAGATTGGAGCAGGTTTTCCTTGGAGAGATTGCTCAGTGGTTATAAGCACTTGCTGCTCTTCTAGAGGACCCTGGTTCAGTTCCCACCACTTACATGGTGGCCTATGACTGCTTGTAGTTTTTCCTGCCTCTGCGGATACCGGGCATGCACACAGTGTGTGTGCATACAACTCTCATGTACATACAATAAAAGGAAATAAATCTTTGACATTGGCCTTCATATTTCCTTCACTTCTCTGGCAATCTTACCTTCACAGAAAGCACTCCACACTGCAGGATTCTTGTAGAATTCAAATTAGAATGGATTGGAAAGTAAATTGTGCAATCCCAGTGCTGGAGACAGGAGGAGCCTTGATGTACTTGCTGGGACATCAAGACAAAAGAAGAGTTCCTGTTTCAGTGAGAGGCCTTGTCTCAAAAAAATACTAAAATGAAATGAATTGAGAAATATACCAACATCAACTTCCGGCCTCTACACCTGTTTCCGAGGAGACATGAAGCCCTTCTTCACATAGGATCAACCTATGTCATACTCCTGTGCAAACCTCATTCTCATAGTAAAATTAAGAAATTATAAGGACTCTCGCCTGCATGGGTGGGAACCTCTCTAGCTCTGTCCTCTCTCCCATAACCCCGGGGCACAGGGTGTCGCCCCAGGGGGTGGGGCCCGGTTGGGGGCTGCCCCTTGTCCACCCCCTGCCAAGTGGGGTCAGTGGCTTAGATGCCCACCCGGGGCCGAGTGGAAAGCATCTGGCAGCCCACCCACACCTGCCTGCCCAGAGCATAGGAGGAACTCTGGCTGGACAGGGGCTATCTTCCCTCCCCCTCTTTCCCC
>NC_034604.1:11989465-12044754 GCF_900095145.1 Mus pahari | reverse complement strand
ACACACACACACACAGTGTTCCTGGCCAGCTTCTGTCCTGCTCCCCATCTCTCTCACAGGTTTCAGCTGCAAGCAGCAGGTTCTCCGGGCTCTGCAGCCATCCCCTCCTCCCTTGCTCTTGGCTTTGATCTNTGTCTATGCAAATGATGGCCCAGCCAGGTCATGGCTGCCAAAGCAGTGCTTGCTCTGAGCTCCGTTCCTCCCTCCCCACCATGGCCCCTTTCGAGGAGAGTGTGGCCCACACCAGGTGACCGACCGAGACCGAGACCCGGGCCCCGCCCTGTGTACAGTCCAGGATCCCGGGGCGGGCAGCAGGCTGGCAAATGAGGTGGAGGCCCGACAAATAAAGCAGCAGAGGCAGAAGTGGTCAATGGGTGGCAGAGGCAAAGGAGCGATGGTGGGTGGCGCTGCATGGGCAGGCAGAGGTGACTCGCCTCCGCCATGGTGGGCCAGACAGCTGCCTTGGCTAAAAAGCCTTTCACTCAAACCTCTGTTAAACTTTCACCTTCTGCTTTCCTAGAAAAAACAAAGGGGGAAGATTAAGGCAACCTCACCGTGTGCTCCCTCCCCCTATTCCAGCTAAGTCCGTGAAAGGTTCACTCAAGGCTATGCTCCTCCTACAGAAACACCTGAATCATGCTTTTCAACCCAAAACTTTCTTGCTTCTTTATTTAAATGCTTAATTTCTCTCTAGCAATCATGATATATGTCCATAAAATTCTCTCAACTTGTTTAAGATTTCCTTTAGGGTTCAAAAATCATCCAATCCTTAATTAACAACCAGTTTCCTTTTACAGACAAACTGTTAACTGCCTACCCCAGAGATGCAATTAACATGATATTTTCTTCCTCAGCCATCCAAAGTGGACCGTGATGTGCTCCTAAACAAACCATTGCAGGTGTAATGTTTGCTGTCCACCCTATGCAGACATCCCCTGCTGGAGCTCTGCTCCTCTGTCACAGTTACTCTACAGTCTATCTCCACATAGTGCCTGCTGCCACAGATCCACCTGAGGCAGCACCAAAGACAACAAAGCTGCCTTCCTCCAAAAACCTCATCTGACTGAAGACTCCTGAGGCAAGAGTTTAAACCCTACAGAAGACAGACTTGGGACCTTCCAGATGCAGATGGACTCTCTTGCCAAAGCCAAATGGCTGCTGAACTTGGGTAAGTTACATGATAGTAAGGAAAACATAATGTCTATCTAGATTAGTCAATTGCTGCTCAAAACTGATGTTATTACCCTCAAGTTGTACTACCCATGGAAGAACTGATTGATTGTACAATCTCTTGCCTTCTCAACCCTTACCCTTAGCCCTCCTCACTACTCTGGCTTTGTTATGCTACATCTCTAGGCTATATGTTTTCTTCTGATCCTTCCACCAACCCTAAATTTTCACAACAAATGACACAGCCACACAGTGAAAGCCCCCTCCACTTTCTTATAAAAACAGAAGGGGGAGATGTGGGGCATTGGTCTATACATAAACAGTCTGGTCTCCAGTCTAGCTGAGGTCTGAACACTGGAATGGTGATAACTCCTCCCAGTTACCTAGCAACAGTTAAGATAACAGCCCACCATAAGAAGGGCTGCTTGGCCCCACTTCCCTCTCTTACTCCCCTTACTCTTCTTACTCTCCTCTCGATCTCCTCTCCTCTCTCTCTCACTCTCTTTCTCTCCTCTCTCTCTAACCTCTCACTGTAGCCTTTCTTCTCTCTGTTTCCTTTTCTCCTTTCTCTCCTTTTGGACATAGCCAGTGTCTGTCTGTCTGTCTGTCTGTCTGTCTGTCTCTCTCTCTCTCTCTCTCTCTCTCTCTCTCTCTCTCTCTCTCTCTTCCACCTTCCTTCTTTCCCCCTGCCTTTCTACAATAAAGCTCTAAAACCATAGACTGTCTCTGTTCGTCAAGGCTCACTGCGCTTGGATGATGGGATAGGCTTTCTCCAAATGAGCCGTTTCTAATCTCCCGATGGAAGGCCTTCCTGTGCTCCAGGCAAGGCCCAGACTAAGGACTCTTGCCTACGTGGGAACCTCTCTTCTTCTGCCCTCTCTGCCATAACCCCAGGGCACAGGGTGTTGCCCCAGGGTACCAGGTATTGGGGCTGCCCCTGGTCCACCCCTTGCCTAATGGGGTCAGTGGCTTAGATGCCCACCCGGGGCCGAGTGGAAAGCATCTGACAGCCCTCCCACATCCACCTGCCCAGAGCTTAGGAGGAACTCTGGCAGGATGTGGGCTATCCTCCCTCTTCCCTCTTTCCCCTACACCCCCTTTAGTTCTCAACAAACTTTGATTTATCATGTAAAGTATTTTAGAATTTTATACGTACATGTGTATAAACCATTATCTATATTCTTTCCACGGAAACTGACTGTATGGAGGGTTGATCCTCGAGTGCCTTTTCTACTGCAATCTCTGAGACTTCTAGAATGCATTGGACCTTTTTTCTATCCACTTAGTGATCTTCCTGTTTCAAATTTGGATAAAGAAAAAGCTGTCTGCAACTCCATTTCCAGTAACTCCAGTTCCAGAGGCCCCAACACCCATACACAGACATACATGCAGGCAAAACACCAAGGCAGTTGAAATTTAAAGAAAGGAAGAAAGAAATGGGGGGGGGGGAAGGAAGGAAGGGGAAGGAAAAATCTCGAATATAATGTCTATACAACACAACGCTGTTAGTCAACCATGGTCTTTCTTCTTAATAGTCTTAATGTTTAATCTTAATAAAACAGGCAGTAAACAGGCTGGGGGACATGGCTTGGACAGTAAGAACAGTTGCTGTGTAAATATGAGTACCTGAGTTGGAAGTCCCTGTAAAGAGAGATACAGTAAACCGTCTAGTGTCCTCCTCTGGTCTCCATATGGACAAACAATAAACACAGATACACATAGACACACACACACACACACACATACACAGAGAGAGAGAGAGAGAGAGAGACAGAGACAGAGACAGAGACAGAGACAGAGAGACACAGAGAGACACAGAGAAAGAGAGAGAGACACAGAGAGACACACAGAGAGACACACAGAGAGAGAGAGAGAGAGAGAGAGAGAGAGACAGAGACAGAGACAGAGACAGAGACAGAGAGAGACACAGAGACAGAGACACAGAGACAGAGACACAGAGAGAGACAAAGACACAGAGAGAGAGAACAAAATAGAGACAAACAGTGTCAGGGAAGGAGAATGGCTGATAAGAGATGACAGGTGTCCCACTGACTTCTGTCCCATACCAGCATAGAAGTTATAGAAAATATAACTTCTGTATTAACATGTCTGTGGCCTTTGTCACAAATTGCAGAATAATAGAGATTCAGAACTTTGAGGCCAGCAGATGTAAGTACAATGGCTTGCTGATTACTAGCAGAATTTCAAAATACCTAACTACAACCACACATGCACATGTGAAGGTACATGAGCTGGGTATGGTTGTTGAATGTGCATGGTCCATTGGAAGTGGCATTATGAGGAGGTATGGCCTTTTTGGAATAGGTGTGGCCTTGTGGGAGGAAGTGCATTACTGTGCAAGTGGGATTTGTCTCCTATTCCTCAAGCTCTGCCCAATGCAGAAAAGCCTCCTTCTGACTGCCTTCAGATCAAGACGTAGAACTCTCAGATCCTCTAGCACCATGCCTGCCTGGACTCTGCCGTGTTTCCCACTATCATGATAATGGACTTATGAAATTGTAAGCCAGGCCCAGTTAAATGCTTTCCTTTAGAAGTGTTGCCTTGCTCCTGGTGTTTCTTTACAGAAGTGAAAACCTAACTAAGGTACTAAGCAAACGCTAACTAAGACAGGGGATTAGCTTTCCCTGTTTGTAAGAATTTGTATGGAAAGGCATTTAATTCCCTGCACAACTTAACTAGTACTTATCAGCTATAATCTATTTAATACTCACTTTTGAAAATATGGGACAGGTGAGGGAAATAAATCCAATGTATCTCAGTTCATTAAGGAGAGAAAACTTCTGGTGGGAACTATGTCACTGTAGAACTTTACACCGAGGCAAACACAGATTGAAGCCTTAAGCACAGTGTGATCTGTTAGTAAATGTCCATTGCATTATGGAAATAATATGAATCTAAGTGTGAATTTACTCTAGAAGAAAAGAGTCTATGCCCTGTTTGAGCAAACACACACACACACACACACACACACACAGACACACACACACACAGACACACACACACACACCACGTAAATTCATGTCTACTCAGGGCTCTGGATTCTAGAACTAGTGTCTTCATTATAACCAGTCATCAGATCATAGTGGAAAAGACTGAGCCTTCAATCTAGTGACCATAAGAGACTGGTATGGGAAGATGTAGAGGATACCTCATAAAAACACAGCGAAACAACCAGATGGAGCAACAATGGAGACAGAGAACAGAGTGATGCACTGACAAACTACTACCTGACAACAGTAGTTAGCAGCCACCAAGGGTTAAGAGAGGACCATAGAGTGTCCTCCGCAGGGTGAGCAGAGTGCAGGTCGCTGACAGCATTTGAGTTTATATATCCATGGCCTCTAGAACTCTAAAAGGAGAAATTGCTGTAGTGTCCAGTTCCACTGTTTGTGCTACTCACTAGATAATCTCAAGAAATAAAATTGAGGATTGGAAGATTTTTTTTTTAATTTCTGTGCATATATATGTGCTTATGTGGATATGTGCATGAGAGCAGGGGCCAACAGAGTACATCGTATCTCAGGGAGCTGGAGTTATGGACATTGAGAGGAAACTGAATTCCAGTTCTCAGAAAGAACAGCACACACTATTTACTCCTGAACAATATCTCCAGCTCCAAGACATGAAAAGCAATACTACTTAAGATATAATACACCTTATCTCCTTCACTTAGGCTAGTAGCTCTCCTCCGTCATTATGTTGTGACCCTTTAGTTAAGTTCCTCATGTTATGGTGATTCCCCAACTATAAAATTATTTCATTACTACTTCACGACTTTAATTTTGCTACAGTTTATGAATAATAATGTAAATATCTCATGTGCAGGACATCTGATATGTACCCTCCAAAGGGATTGCAAACCACAGGTTGAAAACACCTGACTTAGACTCATAGGGGATATCTCATCGGTAGGTATCTACCCTTGAATTTTTAATTTTTTGTTTCCTGCTACACTTTCCCAGTCAAGCCATAAACTTCTAATTTAACACATAAATTGAATTTACTAACCCAAACATGATAGTGCCATTTTCCAAGTATTTAATTTTCTTAGCTCCTTGATTTGCTTCCACTGAGAGGGTCTGAGTCATTTACTTGTGTAAGTGAAGTGATATATTTACATACAACTTCTTATGCATTTGCATATATTACAGAATATTGTACACAGCAACATGATTTACATGTTTCCAGATTCAACAATATTCTAATGCATTAGAGTGTCCAATAAGACAGGAACCATCAGTTATACAAGCCATTAAGTGGAGAAGGATTAAGTTAAGCTAAAATTTACTGGTATATGGAGCAGTAAAGGACATTATCTGTTGCATAAATGCCATAATATAATTCACGATTTCTACACTAGACAAAAACAAAGTAAGTTCATTCTAAGAACCTTGTTTGAAAGGGAGGAAAATATTCTGTTGCAATGGTATTAGATAACCTTCCATTGTTGGTACAGGATTTTATTATAGTATGTCTTAATTTTCTATAACACTTTCTCAGAAGTCCTCTCTAAGTTTGTAAGATATAAACATATCTCTTTGTATAATTATGGATTTTGTGTTTGTTTTACTAGAGAATTCATTTATTTCTGATGAGATTGGTGATTCAATCAATTTTTTGGATTGATTCCCATAAAAAAATATAGGACTCCATGGGGAAATGTGACACAGGGGGAAACTTGAAATAATATTGAACATTTAGACTTTCTGGTGTTTTCAGCACACAATTTCTCAACATCAGAACCTTTGACCTGTTTGGACCAAGTCCCTTATAGGAACTGTTCTCTATATTATGGAATGTTTAGCAGCATCTTTGGTTTTCCCCAAAAGATGCCAATAGCAGTGTCTTAGATGTAAAAATGAAAATATTTCCCTCATAAGTTATTAGACTCCAAGCTGCTAACTGCCAACACCACGGCTGTCCTTAAGCTCATTCCTTTCTCTGCTCTTCCTGGAAACTTAGACTGAACAGGTGTTGAGTAAAGTTTCCTAAGTAAGGACATCATAGAATGTGGTGAGAGAATTGCAGTATCTAAAGCAGGATGTAAGAACGGGAACTGAAAAGTGGCATGGGCGATCCCTGTTGAGGTCTGGTAAGTCTTTGGCATAGAACAGTGGGCTGCACAGGATTTCAGGGGATAGGAGGATCAAGGGGCACTGTGCAGGGAAGAAGGTAGTGCATGCACCTGAGGCTGAAGAAGGATTGGAGATAGTTGGACAGCCTGGTGCTGATTGTCACTAAACTCCTGGATATAGTAGAAAAGTATATGGCATTGGGAGAGTTTTCTGACCTATGAATTAATGGCTCAAGACTTCTAGAGACATCCTGCAATGACACAGCAGAAAGTGGAAGGGATTTCCATTGGTCAAATGTTTGGGTACCAGAACAAATAATAATAGTAAATAATATAATCCATTAATAAAGATAAGAGTACATGCGTCAATACTCATAAAACACATAGATGATATATACATGAATATTTTCCCATTTTAAAGTCAGCCCCCATAAAATATTTTTAGTTATTAAGAAAAAACAGTAACTTCATAGGAAAAAAAAAAAACCTGGTAGGCATGACAGTAACAAACTCATAAAACTTGATGTTATCAAAAATAAACTACATAAAAATCATCCTCCAGAGAATAAAGTGGAATATGAAAACCACTGTATCACTGTGAGATACCCCTTTTAAATATGCAAAAGATGGAATCTGTGGAGTAAAGAACAAATAAACCTAAAATGCTGAGACCTATAATTACTTCAAAAAGTTGAGGAGCAAATGTCAGAAAAAGATGGAAGAGTTCATCTTCATATATATGCTATGCTGTAAGTTTCATTGTGGGTGGAATATCATATCTCATCAAGGATTATAAACTCTGATATAACAACATTGATGTATAGGAATGAAAAGTGAATCGGGATTGAGACACAGCTTCCTAGCTAAAGGGCACACAGCTTCTGCAGAGGGCTAAAGTTCAGCTCCCAGCGCCTGTGTTGGGTAGCTCCCAACCTTCTTTAACTCCAGCTCCAGGTAAACTAATGCCTCAATACTGCAAGAACATACACACAAGAACATGTGCTCACATACTGACACACACACAGAGACACAGTTAGAAACAGAAAGAATCTTTCAAAGAAAATGAAAATTGAAGAAACATTACTAGAATAATGCATTTGAAATATTACTCATTTAATACATGTCTGGTATTTCAAAAGATTTGAATGATTCCACTTTTAAATGTTTTAAAGTATAATAGACACCTGTAGCTAATACGTTTTAAACTACAGTACTTTATATTCCTATTAAAAATATCTCCATTTTCACCTTTTGAAAAGTTGGTGTTAGATCCTCTGTGCTCCTTCTGTGCATGAATTCTATTCTACTTACCAAGCTAAACCAAAGGGGGGTAGGAAAGGTAATCTCAGAGAGCTGACAGATGAGGACAAGCCTCCTCCTGATTGGACACAGCTCATTTGTACAGCATTGTTCTTGGGCCACACAGAGAACAATGCAGGCTCTATCAGGCTTGCCAGGAGATCACCTCTCAACAAAATGAGCAATTTAACTAGCACTCAAATTCAGTACCTGGTGGATTTGGTTCAATCACTTTCATTTCGTTCAAAGTACTAATGAGGCTCCAGGTCCTGAGAGCAATCTGCCCTTTGCTTTCTGCAGGGCCACAGGTCCCAGGCTCTCCTATCAAGTGGGTTTTAAAGGAAAAGGGACCTCTTCCTCCTTTCCCATCACACAAATGAGAGCATCTGGAAAAAGCAGCTGAGACTCTGACAAGAGAAAAGTGATTGCAGGAGTGTTGTTCTCCCAACCAACCTTCACCCTCTTTGTATCCGGCAAATAGTAGTTGTTAATCACATCATTGACACTCATGGCATTAACTAATATCACCTCAGTCCAGCTCTAAGCTCTATGCCTTGCAATTGGTATTGGCTGGGGGCAGTAAGCAACATCTGCCAAGAAATATTTATTTATTCACTAGACTTCCTAGGACCTATCACCATAGTCCTTACCCTCAAAAGGAGAAACCCTGCAATAACACAAATCATTGGCAGGATGTGATACTTCATGAGCGATTGCTCCTGCTTCAGAAATGTGAACTACCTGATTACTGGGACAGGCTTCAAGTAAAAAAGCAAATCAGAAACCCCTTGCCTTGGCCCTGATACCCCCTCCTGCAAGGATGCACACAAACCACAGAGCCCCTTTATAGGTTTGGAGCACACACTTTGGGTGGTCCTTCCAATTGTGCTACATGCCAGCATAGCTCAGGTTTGTCATTGTCCCCAAAAGGAAAAGATGTTCTCTAAATGAATTATATAAATAAATGGAATGCTGTAAGCAGAACGTCAGCCAGGTGATTCATTTTTTTCTTCAGCTTTTAGGTATTTTCTCCCCATTACAATCTATAATTATTTCCCACTATGAATATTGCATAGCCTGCCATTAATTATGTATGCCAATGAAACATGACACGCAGTCTGCCCTTCCCATATTCCAAGCTGAACAGACTTCTCTGCTTTTGCACAGAGACCAATGAGAGATCACATGGGGTGTTAATGGTGGAGAATATTCTAGAATTTCTTTTAGCAAAGTATTTCCATATCCACTTTTTTCCTACAAAGTAATTCAGTATGGAAGTTGGACTCTTTTTTGTCTGGCTGATATTTCATGTATTTAAAAATTTCTTCCCTGGCAAACACAGAAGTGGATGCTCACAGTCAGCTATTGGATGGAACACAGGGCCCCCAATGGAGGAGCTAGCAAAAGTACCCAAGGAGCTAAAGGGGTCTGCAACCCTGTAGGTGGAACAACAATATGAACTAACCAGTACCCCCTGAGCTCATGTCTCTAGCTGCATATGTAGCAGAAGATGGCCTATTTAGCCATCGTTGGGAAGAGAGGCCCCTTGGTCTTGCAAACTTTATATGTCCCATATAGGGAAACACCAGGACCAAGAAGTGGGAGTGGGTGGGCAGGGNAGCAGGGCGGGGGGAGGGTATAGAGAACTTTCGGGATAGCATTTGAAATGTAAATAAAGAAAATATCTAATAAAAAACTTTCTTCCCTCCCCTTTTGCAAAAGAGATTAACATTCAAATTTCAAAAAGTTTAAACAAGATATATTATACAAATATACAAATTTTTAAACAATAAAAGCATCTAAACAGTATCTATGTACAAACTCATAAGGAAGAACCTAAGAACATGAACTATTAAGTTTAATAGCCTTTTTTGTTTTGTGTATTATGCATAGAGAAGCAAAGCTGTCATATTTACATTGGTATTGGTGGATTGTTTTCGAGTCAGGGTCTCTCTATGTAGGTGTCTGCTCTCCTGAAACTCACTGTGTAGCCCAGGCTAGCCTTGAACTCAGAGATCCTCGTTTCTTTCCCTCCCAAGTGCTGGGATTAAAGGCATGTGCTACTACTGCCTGGCTGACTTTTCTCTCTCTCTCTCTCTCTATATATATATATATATATATATATATATTTAAATATGGGGAGAAATTAGAGGAGACCTATAAGATTGGAGGAAAGAAGGCTTTAAGGGAGAAAGGGTATGAAGTGTACTAAAACACCTAATATGAATACAAGAGAGGATATCAAGGCTGGGAGGATATAGCAGGTGATGGGAGGAGGGAGAGTGGAATGTAGGGCCGGGTCAAAGCAGTAGAATTTCGGAATGAAAACACTGGTTGGGAATATGTTACTTCGTAGGCTCACTTAAAAGTAATATATAACTAAACTACTTGAAGGCTTAGCACTTAGAAGCGGCCTTCCCTGATCCCTGACCAGGCTTTTAGAAGACTGGGATGGAGCCTTCTTTCCTGGCAGAGAGGAAATCTGAGGTGGATGCATTCGGGAAACTGTTGCCTTTGTGATTTATTTTTTAGTATCAAATTTATTAGCAAATAGCTTTGCTTTTGGTGAATTTGCATTCAGTTTTTCTGATAGAATACAGTAAAGAATGAGGTGACTAAAATGAGATCTATTAAAAAATGAAAAGATGAGAAGGTTATTTAAGAAAACAACAGATGCTGCCATGATGTCATCCACTATAAACTGAATTCCTAGAATCTCTAAAAATTGTTGACAAGGACAGGGAGTGAAGGTGACCACCTGAAGACAAAAGATATACTTAGATTCAACATTAATTTAAATAAAAGGAATGATGAAATATATTTTAAAGTCAACAAGCACTAAAAGAAGGCATATATTTTATTAATTAATATCCTGATAAATCTCTGTATTCCTAAATTTTAGTTATTTTGTGACCAAGTGCTCTGTGTACATGTGGTTTTTAATGGATTAATTTGGGTTTTCCTCTAACATAAGTCAAGAGCACCTGTTTTCATTATAGATAATCCAGAAATGTTTTAGCTGCATATTTGTCTTTCAAATTCCCAATGTATTTTTAAGATCACTATCAAATTTGTTAAAACTAATAAATGTCACATATGGATGTACACATGTACACACACATGAACAGGCACATGAGCATACACATATATATAAGATTACTTAGAATTTGCCCAAATTTCTGCTCTTGTTCATGATACACCTTGCTTTTCTGTTATCCAGAATTCTGTTGTGTAGAGTGCAGAGCTGCATCTATAGCTACTGATTAGATCCACAGGAGCCCAGTTAGTATTGACTTCATTAAGAATGAAGACCATCATGGGCTGCCAAGACACAGCCCACAAAAGGCTTAAATTACCCCTTGAACTCCTTCACTTCTTCAATTTTGCTTTTCTTTTTTCTCTCTCTTTTTTTAAATTTCTGGGGAAAGAAACCAGGCCTTCTTCATGCTAACCATGCACTCCTGGGAGGGAAGCCAGCCTATTTTGTACTAAGCATTGTGTCTGTGGATCAGGAAGCTACTCTTAGTCATCAACTGCACTTGCATTTCATGAGACTCCAGTTTCTGCAGGTACTGAAACTCCATGTGGCTGAAAGGCCACAAATCTCTGCATTTTATTGCCTCTGTTGTAAACGATTTCTACCTGGGAATGAAAAATAACACAAATACTAATTAACATCAACAAAATGTGAATACTGTAAAGTTGGCTGTCTGTAGGGCTGGTTCAAGGGATGCTACTCTATTCAGCCTTTGGAAGTTGATCAATGCTGTGTGAATAACAAAAGATGAAGACTATTTTAGATGTATTTCATTAAGCTGTAACCAAGAAGCACGGCACATTCACCATGTCTGAATTTTCAGGTGAGTATGTGAATCGTTTACTCTTCTCAGAAGGGTGGCTGAATAATCTCAGTACTGAGATGAGGTTGGCAAGTATAACAAAGCAGCCTTGGTTCCCCATCGGTGGAAAGGCTGTGTGGTCTTACACAGGCTCGGCTTGAAATCAGAGCTTGGGTAGAGCCTTTGCCTAAAAGATCCCGCACACATTCTTTCAACTTGATTCCTCTGTAGTGTGGACAGACTGCTTTACCTTTGGCATCAGCTTTTTCTTCTATCAAGATGGAAGGTACTTCTGGAAGACTGGGGGTGGGGGGTGGGGGTGGGGGTGGTGTTCTTTTAAAGACTTTAAAGATGGACTTCAAGCATAATTAGCAATTTTCAATGCTCGTGAACAAAACAGCTTGCCACATTTATCTGTTCAGTGATTATTGAAAAATGCTTTGGGCTTTGTGTTTTCACAGTGCATGGATATGTTGTTTAGATCTTCTTTTAAGAAGGGTCCAAGAACATCTCTCAGGCTTAAAGAGAATACAGCCAATAAAGTGCATCGTCTTTGGCAAGGCTTGTCATCACTGCCCCACGGCACGGGTGACGGGTTTTTGTTCTGTTCTTGGTCTTGGATTTTTTGTTTTGTGCATCAGGTAATGTCCATATCAGTAGTAAATTTAAGGGCAAAGTTGAATAATCTGGAAGAATTTATTTTCAACACGTACAAGGTGATTTTATTCCCCATTTAAATTGGCTTTAAATATCCAATAAATTCTCAGTGGTAAGTAAGATAAGTTGACTTTTTGTTTCTAAGGACATTAAACAAAGGAAAAAAATCAGTTCAGGTTCCTCAACAGTTACATTTGCAAGCAAATTAACATGATAAACCACATAGCTTTTTACATTCCGAACTATAAAGACTCTATATAATTAATGAGCCATTTGATAAGACAAAAATAAAATATTTTTTAAAAAAATAAATTATATGGCCATTGTGTGAAATAACGTGGAATTTATAGGATTTAAAAATAAGTATTAACACTTGGGCTACATTTTACAGCTTTTCATGCTTTAGCTGAGAGAATGATTTATTTCTTAAATCCAGAAATGAGATGGGGACCTTCCCGGACGTGCTTCCTTGTGTTCCCGGGGTCTGGCTAGCTTCGCATGCAGTAAATTCCGGTGGTAAGTATAGGGAGGCACACAACCCAGCTGCATAATATATGCAAACGCTGTTTCTAAACAAGGCAAGGGTGTGCAAAATAGCAGCCATCAGTGGCTTTCCTCCCTAAAGTCAGACAAGCCAGGAAATCGAAGGGGGGAGGGGTAGTTCTTCCTAGCTTCAAAAAAAGTTAGGTTTCCCTGATTAGATTAGGAGAAGCTATGAATCTATCAGTTTCATCTAAAGTAATATTTTGATAAATGATGAAAGAAGAACACTTTTAAAATAAATTTTTCAATACTTGGAAACCTCAATGCTCTTCTTGTCCCATAAAGCCTGAAAATTCCTCCTCCTCTTCCTCCTCTTCCTCCTCACTTCTTCTCTCTCTCTCTCTCTCTCTCTCTCTCTCTTTCTCTCTCTTCCTCTGTCTGTTTTTCTGTCTGTCTCTCCCTGTGTCTCTCTGTCTTAGCCTCTTCTTTATCTTTGTCCCTCTCTGTCTCTTTGCCTCTGTCTCTGTCTCTCACTTTTTGCCTCTCCCTTTCTCCCTCTCTCCCTCTCTTCATGCTTCTTCCCCAGCATCCCAAGCATCATTCCCTCACAGTTAACTGTGGCCCTTCATTCTGCCTCAGCGCTGGGGTGTGGGAATGCTGCTCCAGCAGGCGAAATCAGAGACATTAGACTGTATTTACCCCATGTCGCCTTTGGGTGCTGGGCTTGTGGGAAGCACCAATGCACTGCTCAGGGGGTGGGAGAATGGAGTACAGGCTGGGAGCCTCAGTCTGAGTGAGAAACGGATATAGGCTGAGGCTGAAGCTGGGCTTCCCTGACTCCCAGGTGTCCAGTCCCCTCTGGAAACCGTGTAGCATTCAGTCAGAATGGAGGGGGTCCAAGGGCCTGCAAGGAGGAAACTGGGGCCAGAGGTTCCCAAACTCATGGGCATCCAGACGCTGCTGGAAGTCACAGGGAGTTAGGAAGGAAGAGGGTCCATGGGCTGAGGATGAGCCTGGCCCCAGGGGAGGGGAACTCTGGCTTAGCTCATAAGTGATTGCCCTTAGCTTAGCAGTGATTGGGAGTACAGAGGGACCTTCTGCAGGAGACCTAAGTGGAGGCTCTGCCGATGAAAGCTTTCTCCATGTTCCCTATGGAGGTTCTTGATGAGTGAGACAGTCCTTCGTTCTAAACTGTTTGTTGATTGTTCATCATGGAAAATGGGTGCATACCCCCTCCTCATGTTGAACCAGGTATTAAATACCTTTTGCAGGAAGGAATGAATAAGAGGGAAGCTTATTGGCTAAACCCTCGGGGCCTCTAGATAACATGGAGAACCCTTCTGGGTTATGTGACCCTTGGTCACATCCCTATGTGAGGAATGTGGTCACATGTTCTAGCCCACAAATCTCGAAGGGAGCTGGGAGATGTCTACCATCCTCAGATGGTTGCATAGGTGCTGGGGTCTCTGAACCCACTCAGCCTTACCAAGTTTCCTGGCATGGTCCACTGCCCCTCAGTTACACAGCTCAGCATCACAGCTACCTACTTCTCAGTGGGGGATCTCTACAGTCCTGCCAAAGAGTAAGAGAAACAATCTGCCTTGTTTGTCTGTATTTCACCAGCACCTCACTACAGAGAGCACTTCTTAACCATTTACTAGAGGACTGCATGGATAAAGACACAGGGAGCAGCAAAAGTAAAATCATCCAGAGAGTGAAACCAAGAAGTTTCCACACGGGGTATTTTTCACCTTTTATAAATGCAATTGAACCTATAAAGTGAACAACCACACAAGTTCTTTTCAAAACTGCTTGAAACAACCAAGGCATTTGGGAAGTGCCTACTGTCTACAAAGTTCAATTTGAGGAAAGAGAACAGGAATAGTAGCTATAAATTCTATTACAAACAGTGAGGGAGACTGAGTGTTCCCACCCCAGGCCAGGACTGAGTCTCCTTGCTTATTACTCACAGCTCACAGCTCTCAACTATTTATCAATGGGGAGACCAAAGAAAAAGAAAGGAATTGGACCTTGTTATTGCCACATAATTTCTTAGTCCATCCCTGGTACTTTAACAGAATACTCAAACGTGAATATTTTAAAAAGAGGACCAAGTCATTTATTATGGAAGCATGGAAGTCAAGGTCAAGAGGCTCACTTGCTGAGGGAATTCATACAAACTCTGACGTCCTGTGGCAGAAGGCAGAAGGGCAAGAAGGCATCTCAGCGTAAGCCAGGAGAGTGAAGCATATCCTTTAATCACTAACTTATGCCTATGATAAGGTCATTAATCCATCCCTAAGGTCTCTGGCCCGTGGGCTAATCATCTCTTCAAGGTGCTACTTCTTATTGCTTTGTTGGGGAATATGTTTCCAACACAGGAAGTTTGAAGGACACATACAAAGCACTGACCACAGTAAGTGTCATGGCTAGGCTGAATCCCCCCCCCTCTTTCTGTGTATGTGTGTGTGTGTGTGTGTGTGTGTGTGTGTGTGTGTGTATGTCTGTCTGTCTGTCTGTCTGTCTGTCTGTCTGTGTGCACATATGCGTGTGTGAGCAGGTAAGTAGGCCTCAGTGCACACAGAGGCCAGAGGAAGATGTCAGGTATCCTGCTATCTTCTGTAGCCATGTTGGGCTTGAGACTATCTAAACACATACTGACAATGAAACAGTATTTGGAGAAGAGAAACAGTATCCATTTTACTCATTTCCATATGTTGACAAGTGATGTTCCTGAAACAGCAGGTATCATTTGATATTGCTTTACAGCAATACAAATAATAGGTTTGTCCAACAAAACATATAAATTGTAAACATTGTGCGAAGATGGAGGGTGTCTTTTGCCAAAGATGACAAACAGATTTCAACTCTGTGTGAGGGTAGTAATTCCAAGAGATGGATGTTAAAAGGAAACCTAGAGAAGGGCCTCTTAGTTGTTATGAGAACTCCCTTACACAAGTCCAGAGAAACCTGGTCACTGAGCACAAATTACACAATCACCACACAGCAGCAGCAACACAATATATACTAGTATCTTGGCTCTTTTTAAAGCTTTTACTTTATTTTTAGTTATGTGTACATGTAATGGGAGGTCGGTTGATGTTCACATTATGAGTGCAGATGCCCAAAGGATACAGAAGAGGCCAGAAGATCCCCAGTGGCAGTCATAATACAGGAACTGGGAACTGAACTCAGATACTCTGCAAGAACAGTAAATACTCTTAACTACTGAGCTACTGCTGTTCTTGCTCTCTAATACAGTTGTCCTTAAGTCAGGTTATGTATTAGATGAACCTATGAATATATAGATATAGATACAGTGAACTGCATATGTGGAAATCAGAGGACAGCTCTGTAATATCAGTGCCCTTTTTCATCTTCTTTATTTGGGTTCTGGAGTCAAATTCAAATTACTCATCTTGCATGGCAAACATCTTAATGTATACACTCAGTCATGTTTTTTGCCCCCTACAAAGTACTCGTAAAATATGTAACAGGAAAAAAATCCTTGACTTCTGCAAGCTTCTATTATTAAGAAAGAGTAATTTATATTCCCATGTCTTCATGAACTGAGTAGTCACCTCTTCCTAGGCTGTTTGTATAATCCAAGGCATTAACTCAGAGATGTTACCTACCTCATAAATGTTTGGCTGATGATGGCCTCTTTGCTGGATAATTCTTTCTCATGATGGCCCCACACATGGAGGAAGTAGAGAAGTGAATGTAGACCTCTCTCGAATGGTACTAATTCTGTAGCAGGAAAACACTCATGAGTCAATTCTTTCCTGAAAGACTCAGTATTGCCCACCACCACTTCATCAATGAAGCTGCAGTATGGGTCTTTTAGAGCATGCATTCAGAGCGTCTCACACATCAGCTAAAAGTCTTAAAATATCTCTACTTGACAACACACTTGAAAGTGTGATTTCCTATTCCATGTTGGAATGTAGCATGTTGCACTGAAACTTTGATAGTTGTGACTAGAGTATTATCTTGCACATAAGCATGTAATCATTAATGCAACCATCTTTGTTGTATAAACTGTTAAGAAACAAAATAAAAACAACGTAAAACAGAAAATATGGCTCTGTGTGACTTTCAGAATACCCAGAGTTTTTATCAGTCTTCTATAGTCCAATTTGTTAGCTTCAATTAAAGGGATTAAACAAAGCATCCATTTATTTTGCAAAGTCTCTCATTGTGTTACATTTCCAAATGTCAAAAGTTCAATATTTCCTTTATTGAAGCCCTGCCAGTGAAGGTGCTCTTGCTAACTAGAGAGGCACTGAAAGAAATAGAGTTATGAGAGTGAAGCTTTTGAGAAAAAGAGAAAAATCTTGAAGAACTTTGAATGTTCATTTTCCTTTTTACCACTGTACCAGAATAATAGACCTCTGAAATATTAGCATTTGAAGGGCAATTTCTGAGACCTTTGCTCTCCCTAAAATGAAGAAAGGTTGCACACATTTCTTCTTGCTGCTATGAATAATAAAAAGCCAGGGGATTCCTTGTAGCGGTCCTGGAATAATTATGAAATAGCTGATTAAGTTCAAAGTTAGTATGGAAATCTGTTCCTTTAAAAGTCTTTCATAATCTATCTCTGGAGGGAGATAATTCTATCAAATTTGAATTAATCCACAGATAATGGCAATCCTATCACACACCATTATGTATCTCTATATAGAAAATTAATAATTCATGCATTCTTAGATTTCACATAAAAATAACTCAGGGCCAGATTACAGAAGGGATTAATTGTAAACACTATGAGTTATGACAGACACCCTAAGAAAAGGATTAATCAACTTCAAACACATAACTTGACCTAACAATAATAGCCCAACCACAGATAATTCTTTGGAGAATGGTGTGTGTGGGGGTATTGAGTGCTAGTCACACAATGATCCCTTCATAGATATAATAATACATTTTTAAAAATTACGCTACTGCTATCATTATAAAGTATAATCAGGTTCCCATATTACCATCATTACTAAAGCCTATAGTAGAATTAATTGTTCTGCATTTTAAGTCAAAAATAGGCCCTTTATCGGAAAGCCTAAATTAAAGCATTCCAAAGAGTTTGAAATTTGAATACTTAAGCTCATTATTAGCAGCTGGAATGTAAGAGTATAACCATTTTATCTTTGATGATGTCCTGTGACTTTCTGCAGCTTGGGACACTGTACATCACTTAGGAAGTGCATGGAAAGTGATAATATATATGCTTTGGACGTGAAGGATAATCAAATTAAGAGGATCCCACCCCGTTCTTTAAAAAATGTGTGCTAAAGTGAACAAAATAAAATTCGCCAATTGGACATAGTACTACTACCTGAGGACCCAGCAATACCACTCCTGAGCATATACCCAGAAGATGCTCCAACATGTAATAAGGACACATGCTCCACTAAGTTTGTAGCAGCCTTATTTATAATAGCCAGAAGCTGAAAAGAACCCAGATGTCCCTCAACAGAGGAATGGATACAGAAAATACAAAGGAGTACTACTCAGCTATTAAAAACAATGAATTTATGAAATTCTTAGGGAAATGGATGGATCTGGAGGACATCATCCTGAGTGAGGTAACTCAATCACAAAAGAACACACACGATATGTACTCACTGGTAAGTGGATATTAGCCCAGAAGCTCAGAATAACCAAGATACAGTTCACAAACCACATGAAGCTCAAGAAGAAGGAAGATCAAAGTGTAGATACTTCTATCCATCTTAGAAGGGGGAACAAAATACCCATGGAAGGAGTTACAGAGACAAAGTGTGGAGTGGAAACTGAAGAAATGACAATTTAGAGACTGACTCACCTGGGGATCCATCCCATTTATAATCACCAAACCCAGAAACTGCTGTGGATGCCAACAAGTGCTTGCTGACAGGAGCCTGATGTAGCTGTCTTCTGAGAGGCTCTGCAGGTGCCTCACAAACACAGAGGTGGATGCTCACAGCCATCCATTGGACTGAGCATAGGATCCCCAATGAAGGAGCTAGAGAAAGGACCCAAGGAGCTGAAGGGGTTTGCAGCCCCATAGGAGGAACGACAATATGAACTAACCAATACCCCCAGAGCTCCCAGGGACTAAACCACCAACCAAAGAGTACACATGGTGGGACTCATGGCTCCAGCTGCATATGCAGCAGAGTGTGGCCTAGTCAGCATCAATGGCAGGAGAGGCCCTTGGTCCTATGAAGACTCTATGCCCCAGTGTGGGGGAATACCAGGGCCAGGAAACAGGAGTGGGTGGGTTGGTGAGCAGGGGGAGGAGGGTGTTTTTCAGAGGGGAAACCAGGAAAGGAGATAACATTTAAAATGTAAATTAAGAAAATATCCAATTAAAAAAAAAGGAAAAAATCCACCAGGGTAACCATTTTTAAATTAATGTCAAGTAACAGCCAGCTCGTTCTCTCTGCTCGGGTCATGCATAGCTCTCACCACAGCCTTACCATTGTCCATGGCAGTAGCTATGAAGTTGCCTCTGTGAATTTGATTAGCAGAGTTACCTTACTAAAGTATAGTAACACAGTGGCTGTCATATTCAAAGCTGGTTTAATTCCTTAATGTTAATGGTCTCCAGGTCCGCCCCCACCCCAATGTATACCCTGTGTCAGAAGTTCTGATTCTTTTAAAGCTGAATAATATAATTGTGTGTTTAGTCCTCATCTTGCTTATTCATCCCAGGAGATCATGTGGGTTGTCTCCTCCCCTTGGAAATACTATAATAGATAAGGTAACCATAAGCATTAACGGTCAACATTTCTTCTTCCAGTCTGCTTTCACTGCATTTATGTCTATGTCCCAAGAGGTGGGGTTCCTGGTTCATAAAATAATTCCACTGTAATCAATGAAGGAATCGCCACACTGTTTTGCACAGTACCTGCAGTATTTCACATTTGATACCAAGCAATAATGTACAAGTTTCTAGTTTCTCTGCATCCTCACAATCATAGGTTCTATAATGTTGTTTACAAGGATTGAGATTTTTAACTAATAACCTTTCTCCAACTACGGCTTCTCAAATGTTCTTTCCAGTATGTATTTTGGGGTTTATTCTGAACTTTTTGCTCTCCAGAGAAGAAAAATATTAAAGTTGAGGATGTAGAAAATAATATTTTCTGAGAACCTGGGTGCCAGCTGGCATCTCTGACTGTTTTCTCCCACACACCTGATGTGAGCCTTTTCACCAAGTTAGACTTCTGGATCCAGTTAACAATGAGTGTCGCTGCCGTCTCCAACCAGCAGAAAAGAAGCGACAAAACCGATGTCCTTCTCAAAGCAGTTTATTCAGGAACATAACTATGTGCACTCAAACGATCCCCCCCCCCCCCGTGCTTCGATCTCTCGGTCATCCCCTTTTATACCCTCTAGTCCTCTCCCCATTACCCCATTCCACGTAGGCCCAGTTCATTGGCTCAGGACTACATTTGTCACATCATCTGATCTTTCGTCATGGTGCATCTGTGCAGTGCAGTTTAACGGGCGTGGCTATCTTGAGGGATATGAGGAAGTCAGTTGTTACCATTAGACTTGGCAGCAGTCCCAGGCGCCATCTAGGGGCCGCAGCCAAACCAGCTCCTCACAAATGAGGAGAGGCTAACACAGGATTATAAATTTACATCAATCTGCACCATAGTGAGAGACACTGCACAGATAATATTAATTATAATCTGTATAATAATAATTATACAGATAATCTATTCAGTTAATATAATCTATATATTATGTATATATAATCTTTCTTTTAAAGCTAAATAATGCCATTGTGTGTTTAGGCTGCATCCTGTTTATTCACCCATGGGGGAACATGTGAGTTATCTCCTCCTCTTGGAAATATTATAATGGATAAGCTAATCATAAGCATTATATATATATATATATTCCTAAATAACTGTTATTTCATGCACATATATACATATTTCATGCATATATGTATATTTATATATGTATTTATATAAATATACATATATGCATGAAATAAAAATTAGTGGGAAAAGAGGCTATGAATCTGAAGATCAGGGGTATACTGAAGGGTTTAGAGGGAGAAAAAGTGAAGGGAGATTTGTAATTATATTAAAATCTCAAAAAGTACAAGCAAATGCTGATAAAGGAAAAGTATATTCTTTATTTTTTATTAGATATTTTCTTCATTTACATTTCAAATTTTATCCTGAAAGTCCCCTATACCCCCCCCGCCCTGCTCCCCAATCCACCCACTCCTGCTTCCTGGCCCTGGCATTCCCCTATACTAGGGCATATAATCTTCGAAAGATAAAGGGCCTCTTCTACCATTGATGACCAACTAGGCCATACTCTGCTACATATGCAGCTAGAGACACAAGCTCTGGGAGGTACTGGTTAGTTCATATTGTTGCTCCTTCTACAGGGTTGCAGCCCCCTTCAGCTCCTTGGGTACTTTCTCTAGCTCCTCCATTGGGGACCCTGTGTTCCATCCAATAGATGACTGTGAGCATCCACTTCTGTATTTGCCAGGCACTGGCACAGCCTCACAAGAGACAGTTATATCAGTGTCCTCTCAGCAAAATCTTGCTGGCATGTGCAATAGTGTCTGGGTTTGGTGGTTGTTTATGGGATGGATCCCAGGGTGGGGTAGTCTCTGGATGGTCCTTCCTTCTGTCTCAGTGGAAAAGTATATTCTTTTTTTTTTTTTAATTTTTTTGGTTTTTCAAGATAGCGTTTCTCTGTGTAGCCCTGGCTGTCATGGAACTCACTCTGTAGACCAGCCTGGCTTTGAACTCAGAAATCTGTCTGCCTCTGCCTCCCAAGTGCTGGGATTAAAGACGTGCATCACCACCACTGCCCGGCCTTTTTTTTTTTTTTTCTTTGAAAAGTATATTCTTAATTGTTTTAAATAAATGAGGTAAATCATTAACCGTCATAGAGGTTTAAGCTATATGTGAATCACATACTTCTTCAGGATCTTGGACAGAAATTGCTCAGAGCGCTCCTCTACTCACATTTGGGTAATGTACATTGAATCACCTGATTGTTGGGTGATTCCATGCAAAGTACACCAAGAACCATCCATTGTAGATGTATCATGTTGGTTAGCTGATTTTTATCATGATTTCAACATCGAAAAAGGCAAGCCACAATCAAGAATTATTAAATGCATGCCAGCAACATTGTTGCAGTATTAAATGTTGTCAAAGTAAAAGTGATGACCTCCCCCACCACCATGACATTGGAAGGAGAGCTCAATTCCTAAAGAAGATTGCTAAAAGAGATGGAGGGTTGAGCCAAAACCCTCTGTCAAGAATGCCCTTCTCTTTGCTTCTGTAGGATTCATGCTCACTCTCAAGGCATGCTTCGTCCTCCATCTTCTAATAATCTCTTTGCATACAATCCCTTGCTGACATTACCAGCTCTTGTCACGTCACCAGAGGCATGGTCACACTGGAATGGCTGTCTTTTAGTGTTCTTGACTCAGCTGTCTGAGGCACAATAAGCGAGTATGCTGTTGGAAGGTGAATCTAAGTCTATATAGTACCTACTTAGTAGTTGGTGCTGGTGGTGCTATGCAATGGAACATGGAAATGCTTTCAGTAGAACTAATAATCTAAATATAGTGGAAACCATTCACAGTGTGACTTCAATTATTTTTAACTTAATTTTTATGATGTGTGTGTGTGTGCGTGCATGTGTGTGTGCCTGTGTGTTGGTGTGTGTTGGTGTGTGTGGGTGTGTGTGTGCACATATACCTATCAAGATGCAAATGTGGAGATCAAAGGAAACCTTGCAGGAGTCAGTTCTTTCCTTCTGCAATGTAGGTCTCGAAGATCAAACTCTAGTCATTAGATTTACAAGCAAGTGCCTTTACCTACTGAGCTAAGTAGCCAGTGCCTAACTTTAAATTTTTAGTGATTTGCAAACTTCTAAAGTTTAAATTTTTGCATTATTCAGTTTGAACTTCCCTAGTTACACTGCAAGTAACAAAAACCAGAAATATATGCAGTCGTGTTTAAAGGACATACAATTCTTTCCTGCACGCCTTGAATTTGGTTAATCTCTAAATTAACTATTTCTTCATTTCCATGTTCTTCATGGAGTTCTCATACACTAAAATCTAATTAAAACCCAGGGAATTCCATCCCACGAGAGAGAACATCCCTCATGCTGGCCAGGGATCCCACCCTTCTCAGTAGACACCATGATTTTCTTTGGTTCTCCAGGCATCTGTTCTTGCTACTGCTTACCTGGACATGGCTCCTTATTACAGCTCTGCTTCTTGGCTCAGCACTGTATCATGTGAGAACAGAGATCTAGCCGTTTCCCCATGCTATCATAGACATAAAATAAGACCATGCTCATGTGATAGCTTAAAATGGGCTTTATCTACACACAACTCGGGCCCTCTGTGATTACTCCCAATCCTGTACTACACTGTAGCCCCTTGTATGTGACAAGCACTGTCCACAATCCTCCCTGTCTCATCCCAGTTAGAACTGTTAGATCCATAACCACAGCGCCTCTGAAAGCTAAGCCCTCTAAGAATCTCTGAAACAAACAAAAACATTGGGGCTGGGTTCTTTAACTTACAAAATCTTTTTAAAACACCAAAGTTACATTTAAAGCTAATATAAAAATATAAAAGATATCAAGGCATTTAATGAAGCCAGCAAAATGAGACAGTGAAAACTAACTTTTATGTGGACAAAGTGAAAACTGCTATACTCACACTGTATGTCAAAGACATAGTGCTTTAAGCAAGCCAAATACATAGTTTCTATTAAGATTGTTATATCATAATTTATATCAAGACAGCTCATGGTGTGAATGTTTACTTCAGTAAATCCTCTAAATATCTCCAAAGAATGCATGCTAAAATTACAATCAGAATGTTAGATCTACTTTTATTTTTTTTAAGGATGATAAAAGCACATCTAAAAGGATGCACATCAAAAGTAATAGAGAATAAGTAGTGTCTTAGTTAAGGTTTTACTGCTGTGAACAGACACCATGACCAAGGCAACTCTTAAAAGGACAACATTAATTGGAGCTGGTTTACAGGTTCAGAGGTTCAGTCCATTATCATCAAGGCAGGAGGCAGCATCCATGCATCCATGCAGGATGGCACCATCCATGAAGGCATGTTTCAGGAGGAGTTGAGAGTTCTACATCTTCATCTGGAGACCTCTAGCAGGATACCAACTTCCAGGCAGCTAGGATGAGGGTCTTAAAGCCCACACTCACATTGATACACCTACTCCAACCTGACCACACCTTCTAATAGTTCCACTCCCTGGGCCAAGCATATATAAACCATATCATTCCACTCCTTGGCCCCCATAGGCTTGTCCAAATATATGAGTCTATGGGGGCCATATTTAAACATAGAATAATGCAAAATACACTTAGTCAAACTTCAAAAGTCCCCATAGTCTAGAGCAGTCTCAACAATGTTAAAAGTTCAAAGTTCAAGTCTCTTCTGAGATTTATCCAATCATTTAACTGTAATCCCCAAAGCAAGACAGGAAACCAGGTGGGCAAACCCTGAACTCTACATCTCCATGTCTGATGTCATAGCAATCTTCAGATCTCCAGCTCCTCTTTCATCTTTGTTGACTGCATCAAACTTCTTTCTCCTGGGCTGGTTTCATTCCCTTTAAGCAGTTTTCCTCAGTAGATAGCCCATGGCTCTGTAATCTTGAACATTTTGGGGTCTCCAAGGCAACTTCAACATGACAGTTTCCTGTATAATGGCTGAGATCCATGCATGATCTTCTGGGCTCCTCCAAAGGGCTGCTGTCACTTCTCCAGCTCTGCCCTCTGTAGCACTCTAGACTCAGGTGGATCCACTCCACTGCTGCTGCTGTTCTTGGTGATTGTCACATAGTGCTAGCATCTCCAATGTGCTGGAGTCTTCTGCTGCAATTAGGCTTCACCTCTCATAGGCTCTCTTCATTATGCCAAACCTCAGCTTCTTTGCATGACCACTTCAGTCCTGGGCCATCAACTGAAACTAAGGCTAAACCTTCACCATCAGCCTTCCATGGCCTGTCACAGTGCTAAGACTCAGCTGTTCTTCACGACTCCTTCATGTCTTCAAAACCAGTATCACCTGGGTGACTCTTACACATTACCAAGTCCAGCTGCAGCATGAGGTACAACCTTGGCTATCTCTGGAACACAGCGTCTTTGTGCTCTCAGAAAACACTTCCCAGAAGATGTCACCTCAGTGATGCTGGTCTCTCTCTCTCTCTCTCTCTCTCTCTCTCTCTCTCTCTCTCTCTCTCTCTTGTTTTTTGATGCTGGTCTCTTCTTAACCACTGCTAATTTCTTAGCTCCAGCTAATCAGCATCAATTGTCCCAGTAGTCTCCTTTTCCCCTTGACTATAAAGACATAGCCACATGGTCAAAGCTGCTGAGTTCTGCTGCTTTTAGGAGCTGGAGCGTGACATTCTTGTTCTACAACATTGTCACATTATCACTAGCTTCCTCCATTCCAATTCCTTCATTGTCTGAGGTTGTCTGTCCTGGATCTTGCTCTGTAGACTGACCTTGAAATCAGAGATCTGCATGCCTGTCTCCTGGGATTAAAGGTGTGTACCACTATGTCTGGATTTAAGCTTTTTTTCACCTAGAACTTGCTTTCTCAGGCTGGCCTTGAACTCAGAGATCTGCTTGGCTTTATCTTTTGGGATTAAAGGTATGTCCCACCATGCCTGGATCTAAATTTAGCTGGGTAAGATCTTGCACCAAAGTCTCACTGCCTTGATTTGTTTTCTTCTTGAACACAGTATTCAGCCCCATTGTGCTTCCTGGCACCCCTTTAATGCTTGAACCGTATATTTTATATTTTTTCCTTTCCCAGCTTGCTATACTTGTTTAAAGTGCTCTTCATGAGACTCAACCAGAGAACAAAGTCTATGATGCGTGTTTCTGAAACTTCCTTTGTCAATGCAACAGATCTGAGTCTTTTCGCCTTAGCCTCAGGATGACTCTTCAGATAAGGCCATAAAGGAGACACATTCTTCACCAAAATACCTCAAAAGCAGTCTTTATGCCAAATACTGAAATTCTTCTCTGAAACCACTTGCACCAGGTTTGCGCAATTTAAATCTCTCTCAGCAACAAAGTCTTCCATATTCCTACTAGGGTGGCCCATTAAGCCCCATTTAAAGCATTCCACTGCTTCCCGAATGCCAAGTCTCAAAATCCACATTCTTCCAAACAAAAGCATGGTCAGGCCCATCACAGCGATATAAAAACAAAACAAAATGATAAAAAGAAAAACTAGGGCTGGAGAAATGGCTCAACAGATGAGTTTTTACTATATGCTCATAAGAACATAATGTCAAACCCAGAACCCACAACAAAACTGTGGCATGGTTGTGCCTACCTATAACTCAGTCCTTGGATAGGGGCCAAGCAGAGGAGGATTCCTGGTGTTTGATGGCTGCCAGTCTGCCTCTTGATTTAGTAAGAGACCAAGTCTCAAGGAATAGCATGAAGAGTGATAAAGTAGGATAACTGAGATCTATTTCTCATCTCTGAACCTCCATAATGTCACATGCACCTACACCCTTACTGTAAACAGATAACACACACACACACACACACACACACACACACACACAGTGGCTTAAACGTTCCATGAAACACATAAATATCAGATAAAAACTTAAAGTAACAGTGTTTCCTCTCTGAAAAACTAGGAAAGGGGATAGCATTGGAAATGTAAATGAAGAAAACATCTATAATAAAAAAAATAAAGTAACAGTGTGTATATGGAGCTTCCCCAATGGCTATTTAGGTATCATAGATGGATAACCTTGGAGTGATCTTAAAGTGATAGACAAATGACCTTGAACTAATCTTATCTCCTCCTGCCAAAGGTCAACATGGCTCCACAATTTTCCACCTACACAGCAAATGCAGCTAGACTTCTACAACCTGCCCTTTGTCTTAAAACATTTGCATTGGTTGTTTATGATGCTTTTGACAAAGAAAGCTTTTAAATTTTTAATTAGTCATATCTCTAAATCTTTTTAATGTGTTTCCCCCCTGGCACGAGTCTCCATCCCTCCTTGGAACCTTCACTTTCTGGCTCCAATCCTGGAATACTTTTCCCTTGCTAGGGATCAGAAATCTTTATTTGTTCATTCATTCTTCTCAGCAGAAGAGCTCAACACTTGTGCCATTAACAGAGATATAAACTTGTATTGTGATTCCCTACCAAGAAAAGATTGAAGGTGAATGAAACACTGAAGCAAGTATCTCCTGTTGAACACCCTACCTCTGTCCCCCTCCCCCTCCTCATGCTCCTCCCCCCTCGCTCTCTCTCTCTCACACACACACACATACACACACACCCCTATGCACAGAGGCATATTGTCATGAGCTTATCTTCCACATTTATTTCTATTATATTAATATAAACGACAAATCTTATAGCTGTAGTTGTCTTTGAAAGAAGACAAAATAAAAATCACTAATTACATCAAAATATTCTGTCTAGAAAAAAGGAGTATATTCAACTATATTATCTAGTAAATACAAATTCTCACTTCCAAGTCCTGGTTTATCAAGAAGTACAGATGGGTATACCGTTAGCATACACTGTTGTCTATAGTGGTGTTGTAGCTGTCTCTACTAGTGCTGCGCTCCTGCTGTCAACTTTAAATCTTCCAAACTTTGGGAAAGATTGACATTGATACTTGGGTCCCAGTCCTTCATGGTACTTTTACAAGGTTTCCTCTATATCCATACCCTTGATTTTTTTCTAAAAATTTGTATTCATGGTTTTCTAATTCTGCTCCCTTATGTTTGGCTTCTCAGTAGAAGAATGTAATGTAAATGTCTGAGTTTGAGTGCTACTTCTTTGCGACCTTGAAACAGGAGTGGAAAGATTTATGGAGTAGAAAGTCTGAGGACATTGTGGAGCCCATTAGGGCAACAGTCCTGAGTCGTGAGAAAAAGGAATGCAACCTGGAGTTGTATAGGATGACTATGTATTCTGTTTTCAAAGAAATTTGCATCCCAGGGAGTCATATGAGACAAAGTTTGACAGTGGAGATGGTTAAAAGCTGTTTTTCTGTCTGCATATCTTATGATTCTGAGACCTACCGTGACAATCAATGTGTCCCCGTGACAACAGGGGCACAGAGAGCTCAGCCAGAAAAATCCGGTCTGCTCTGGGTAACTTTATACATTGAAGTCAGGAACCCTGAACCAGTGCTGGTGTTTGGCACTTGAGTATGTGTGTGCAGCCCAGTGTGCTGATGAGAATGCTCTGTGTCACTGGCCAGTGACATCCATCCTTACAGCACAGGATGCCCCCACCCTTCCATGATGTGCTGCTTCTCTGAAGCACAGCTGAGAACTTCTAGACCACTGTGGTTTTCAATACTCACTTGGAGAAAAGGGTTGCAGATCAATAAGATCAAAAACATTTCCATCAAGCAGCTTTGTTATCCATTTTCTAAGGATGAGGCCTCATGCAAGCTTCAATCAAGGTGTCTGTCTTCTCACTCAGAGCAACAATACGGTGACAGAGCTCTGTGTAGCATCTAGAACATGAATATGTCATGTCTACTGAGTACCACGTTCACTGCCATCACTGACCCTATGGTGATCTCATTGCATTTGATGATATCTTTATCTGAGGAACATAGTACATCCTGGTACACATCAGACCTTCCTGGTCTTCCCATCTCTTCTTAGTCAGAACATTGATACTATGGTTATGTCTTTTCAGTTTTCCTCTCCCAGCACTCCCTTCCTTTCAACCAAGCATACTTGTCATGTGCTCTTTGTTAGACAACAACTATATAAAACACATAGAGAAACCAATGTGATTCGTTGTAGCCATGCCCAACTCTCACCTGCCTGGTACTTTCAGACCACTCAGACAGATAAACAAGTCAGCTTTATTTTTTTTAATTTATTTTTTATTTGATGTTTTCTTCCTTTACATTTCAAATGTTATCCCCTTTCCTAGTTTCCTCTCCGAAATCCCCTATACTTTCCTCACCCCCTGTTCCCCAACTTACCCACTCCCACTTCCTGGCCCTGGCATTCCCCTATACTGGGGCATAGAATCTCCCCAAGACCAAGGGCCTCTCCTCCCATTGATGGCCAACTAGGCCATCTTCTGCTGCATATACAGCTAGAGACATGAGCTTTGGATTACTGGTTTGTTCATATTGATCCACTTAGACTTGATCTTTGTACAAGAAGATAAGGATGGATCAATTCGCATTCTTTTACATGATAACCACCAGTTGAGCTACCACCATTTGTTGAAAATGCTGTCTTTTTTCTACTGGATGGTTTTAGATCCTTTGTTAAAGATCAAGTGACCATAGGTGTGTGGATTCATTTCTAGGTCTTCAATTCTATTCCATTGATCTACCCGTCTGTTGCTGTACAAGTACCATGCAGTTTTTATCACAATTGCTCTGTAGTACAGCTTGAGGTCATGCATGGTGATTCCACCAGAGGTTCTTTTATTGTTGAGAATAGTTTTTGCTATCCTAGGTTTTTTGTTATTCCAGATTAATTTGCAAATTGCCCTTTCTAACTTGGTGAAGAATTGAGTTGGAATTTTGATGGGGATTGCATTGAATCTGTAGATTGCTTTCGGCAAGATAGCCATTTTTACTATATTAATTCTGCCAATCCATAAGCATCAGAGATCTTTCCATCTTCTGAGATCTTCAATTTTCTTTCTTCAGAGACTTGAAGTTCTTATCATACAGATCTTTCACTTGCTTAGTTAGAGTCACACCAAGGTATTTTATATTATTTGTAACTATTGTGAAGGGTGTTGTTTCCCTAATTTCTTTCCCAGCCTGTTTATCCTTTGTGTAGAGAAAGGCCATTGATTTGTTTGAGTTAATTTTATATTCAGCTACTGCACTGAAGCTGTTTATCAGGTTTAGGAGTTCTCTGGTAGAAATTTCAGTGTCATTTATATATACTATCATATCATCTGCAAATAGTGATATTTTGACTTCTTCCTTTCCAATTTGTATCCCCTTGATCTCCTTTAGTTGTCGAATTGCTCTGGCTAGGACTTCAAGTACTACATTGAATAGGTAGGGAGAGAGTGGGCAGGCAAGGCAGTCTTAGCTTTTGCTACCCATCATTTTAATGTATCACTCCACTACTGCAGTTTCCATCAGCAATACCTAGATAGACCAGCATGTGATCCAGCCCTTATTTGACCTGTCTTTTTAGGTTTGTTGTCCTCCTTTCTCACACATCCGATTATGTTAGTTGTTGTCTGGCAAATCAGTTATTCACACAGCCTTTACAGATCACGCCTTTGAACATCATGCTGGTCCAGCCCTTTGTTTTATCTCTCATTTTGTACACAATGCCTGGAAGCCCCACCTACACATAGACCATAAATGGTCTACACTATGTGAAAAAATGTGCTCAAGTTGTATCATGTTATCGTTACTGAGGAAGCAGTGATACCTGTCTCTAAGCAATGCGCATCTGCACACAGATGTCTATGAAGCTTCAACAGCTGCTGGTCATCTCGCTTAAATTTGCTTGCTCCTTTTTAGTCCATTTCAGAGCATAGTATCCAGTCACTTGCCAGGCATTCTACTCTTTTTAACAAAAACCCAACCATCTCTCAGCTCTTTGTTCCAATATCACTTCCCTCATGCAGCCTTTCCAACTATATGCACAAGTGAGATTCCATAAACATTTACTAAAATATAAACAAATTAAACATGTCCATTTTCTTCTATAGAAAGTAATCTGAAATAATTTAATTATAGTCTAAATTCTTATCATATTATCTGTATATGGCAGCTGTTTATTATATAACGAATAAACATTTCATCTAAAGCTCCAACAGGCCACCTATACTTGTGTTTCACACTCTCGATATGCTATTAGCTACCAAACCCTCCTAATATCATTACCAATCTATTACCCAAACTCTCTCATCTCTTTCATATGCCCTTTACAAATATTTTTATTTAATGTCCAAGTTGCTTTTCATCAGTTTGGCAACAGCCTCTTCATAATATAATAGTGTTCTGTTTAATTACAAGATTGCATTCAGCCTGTGTTTATATCCCAGCTCTGTGGCATGATCTGACCTTGAAAAGGACACCCTACTTCTCAGAGTCTCCATTGGTGAAAGACACTAAATAATAAACATTACCTGGCATAGTGACTGTGGAGATTAAAGAATGCCTGGTATGGAGAGTATTTCAAACACTGTCTTGACTGCTAGTCAATGAATGAAAACATAATTGTTATTCCTAGATCTCCTCCTGTTATCACCACCACATATACATACACATGCATGTACACACACTCACACACATCTACAAATGTATAAACACACACACACACACACACACACACACACACACACACACACCTCTGAAATGTACATTCCACCAGGTGCCAATTTCTGTCATCATTTCAGGGCTCCTGGTTGCCTGAGTTCTACTGAGATTCCTGCACAGCTTGATCTCTGCCCACTTTTCTAGATGTCCTTGCTTCATTCTTCTACCTCAAGGACCTGTTGTTCATCCATGTGGTGGCACCAAATACTGAAACCTCAGCAACACGGAGCTAACCATAGAAATCTCAATGTTGGAAGTACCTGAATCTTATTGAATGTTTAAAACATTTAGCAACTATCGCTCTAAGTATTATCTATATTTTGGAATATTTTCTCATTCTCATACATCCAGTAATGAGCTACTTAGGGTTCAGGATGACCTCAGGCCTGACTGTCTTCCTAGTAAAGTGTGTCTCTTTCTTCTGCACCCCTATAGTGCCACGATCTTCTGCACTCTGCAGTGAGTGCCATGGTCCTTTCTTCAGACTATTTCCTTTAATGCTATCTGCTCAGGTGACATTTTATGGCCTGCAACTGTCTTCTGATCAAAACATATTTTATTATTGGAATTCTCATTATGCCTGTTGCAGAGTGTGATGGTTTGTATATGCTCTTCCCAGGGATTGGCACTATTAGAAGGCGTGGCTTTGTTGGAGTTGGTATGTCACTGTGAGTATAGGCTTTTAGACCCTCATCGTAGCTTCCTGGAAGTCAGTTTTCTGCTAGCAGCCTTCACATGAAGATGTAGAATTCTCAGCTCCTCCTGTACCATGCCTGTCTGGATGCTGCCATGTTCTTGCGTTAATGATAATGGGCTGAACCTCTGGACCTGTAGACCAGCTCCATTTAATGTTGTCCTTTTACGAGTTGCCTTGGTCAAGGTGTCTGTTCACAGAGCAGTAAAACTCTAAGACAATGTTATAAAAAAGAATATGTCTAAGTGAATAGCTATTTCCTGCTTTACAAAGGAAATCACCTCCATTGTATATGAGCCATGTATGCATTTGTCAAATAACTAGGAGGGTGTACTCTGGGACCATGAACAGAACAGATTCCTGAAGAGAAAAGGACCTGACCAAACAAGTACATGACTAAACGGTGTGAAATTCATAACGTTGAATAACATTCTCCTTCTCTTTGCATTCTCTTGTTTTATTTATTCAAAATATTTATCTCACACAATAGATTCCTCTCTCTTAAATACCCATGTCCATGTTACCCCATCCTAGATTCTTGCTCAGGCTTCCCAGGAAACAGCTCCTCATCCACCTACTAGAAGAGCAACCCAGCCTCTGAGTTCCTTTCTTCTGCTTGGCCCCTCCCATGGAAACAGCTGCCATGTGCATGCAGACAGAAGATGTGAGTGAGGATTCTTCTGAGATTATGGCCAGGTTAGCGCTTAAGATGGAGACAGAGGAGGAGGAACAAGCTCGTGGGAAAAAAATGCTTGTGTCTATAATGATACAACCCATGAAATTCTGTCCCACTCCACAAATACATGTCAAATTTGTCTCAAAAAGTTTCCATCAATTAAATCTACTTGGTATGGGGTGGTAGTCTATAAACACATTGGGTAGTAGCAGCATTCTTAATGATATTTATACTGTTTTATAACATGTCAGTTATCTCAACTCTTTCCACATTCTCTCTGTAGGATTCAAAAGCCAGCTTGAATTAACTTTAATTCTGCTCCAACAGCTTGTTAGGGTTTCCATAAGCATTCTGAAAGGTTAGACTGCACTGACAGATATAGTAAATAACTATGGGATTGCAATGTTTACAAAAAATAACTAATTTTTAAAAATCACTATTTTATAACAACATTAATATTTATTTCCTTAGTTGAGAAAGCATTAAATGTATCAATAAATAATAAATGTCTCTAAGATATAGCTCAGTGGTTGCATGTTTGACTAATATACAAAAGACTTTGGGTTTGATCCCCAGCACAACAAATATAATTAATAATAATAATAATAATAATAATAATAGCAGTAATAGATAAAATAATAGATCATTGCTCCAGTTGAGTCTTTATTATGATTCAATAATGTGTCATGAATCATCTCTTTGGAAATGATTTCCCTACTCTTTTTTAATGGGGATGTCACATGCCAAACATTAGAATTCAGAGTTATTAATTATCTTTTATGTATATTTTAATTTAAAATTTATTTCATAGATACTTAAGTAGAAGTATTCTTTCTTTTTTTCTGGTTTTTCAAGACAGGGTTTCTCTGTATAGCCCTGGCTGTCCTGGAACTCACTTTGTAGACCAGGCTGGCCTCGAACTCAGAAATCTGCCTGCCTTTGCCTCCCAAGAGCTGGGATTAAAGGCATGCACCACCACGCCCAGCTTAGAAGTATTCTTTTAAAAGTTATTTGACTGGAAGAAGTAATGCACACCTGTAATCACAGCACTCAGGATTCAGAGGAAGGTAGAACTCTGTGCGTTCAAGGCCAGCCCGGTCTACATTACTAGTGTCACACAAGTCAGGGCTACATAGTAATACACTATCTCAAAGCAAAGAAAAAAAAATCACTGGCCAGAAGTCTGTCTTCTAATTTTGCCAGTGTGCTAAATGTTGACCTTTTGTTGAGTCATATTGACCAAAGCTGATATAACAAAAGCTTGAAGCATTCCTCCTCTGGGAGAGAGCATGTCTGTGTGGAGAGAAAGTAATAACAAGGAAATATATGCCTTGAGTATGAATCAAATCTGTGAAATAAAACTACTCAGAATTATTTATAATCATTAGAGTCCTCAATTCTCCCTGCACTATCTTTCTCACAATGCCTTCAAATTGAAGTGAGACTTTAACGATGCATTTGGGCCCTCTATTACTAGCCCTTAAAATCTATTTTCTTCTTTTCTGGGTTCTCATGCATTAGTCTCCTCTCTTTTTAATTTATCTACTATTGATGTACACTTTTAATGTTCCCCCAAATGTTACATTCCTTTTATTCAACTGATTGGGTTTTTATAATTAGAGCATATACGAAACATTTTATGGGGTTTCCACTTGCAGACAGCACCCCAACAGGTGCACTACAAGAAAATGCAATGAACTCATAAATACCAGATATTTGAAGCCACATCCTCCTTTCATTCCTTTCAGCAGGAGGGCAGCAGATTCTGAACCACTCTGAGATTCAATTTCCTTGTCTTTAAAATATAGATATAACACCTATTTTCTGGTGTTATTTGGAAGAATAAAATTCTAGAATATAAATTACCCATCTCACAACTGAGGGCTCCTGCTATTGTTATGATTATATCTGTGATTTTACTGGGGTTGAGGCAAAAGCTTCCATATAGGTCTTCATGCTAAAGGTTAAGTCTTCAAACTTCTACAGAAAAACAAGCAGAATATTTTCATAAAGTAAAGTAAAGTAACACACACAGACACACACACACACAGACACACACACAGCAGAAGCACTAACTTAAAGGATAAGTCTGTTACATTAGAATTTACTGAGATTAAAACCTTTTCTATTTATAAAAATTAAGATAAAAAATCATACATGTGAAAACTTAAACACTATTAAAGAAAAGACATCTGAATTAAAAGAAATTTTTGATGAATACTTCAACAAGAAAGTAGCCACTGAACAAAGTCATATGACTAACTGGCAACTCACTGGTTATCAGGGATCTTCTACTTCAAGACACAACAGGATCCCGTTACTGATGAGCTAGAATGGCTCAAAATGTCACAAAAAGAAATGTGGAATACCATCAAGTAGAACTCTCACAGTGCTGACAGGAGTATACATTAGACTGATCATTCATCTGGGGAAATTGTCAGTATCTCTTGAGTTGAACTTACATGTCTCGCAGCTCACCACTATGTCTTTACTAACAGCTTGTACAGTGTTTAGTGAGACGGTTAAAATAAGAAATGTCCATTATAGGCTCATGTATTCTATCACTTGGTCATCAGCTAGTAGCATTCTGCAGGTTATAGAAGATTTAGGACATGGGTCGTTAGACAAGGTGAATTGCTGGGGTGGACTTGGAGAGTGTATGGTCTCACCTCACTTCCAGGTTGCACTCTCAGCTTTCTGTACACATGGTTGAAGATGTGATCTCTCAGCTTTCTGCTCTAGCCACCAGCCACCATGCCTCTCCACTTCTGTGGACTCTTTCCTTCTAGAATTTTAAGTCAAAATAAACCCTAACTTCTAAAAGTCACTTTGGGTCATGATATTTTGACACAGCAACAGAGAAATAACTAATATAATTTCTAAAACCCACATGTTTAGCTGTAACTCAGTTGCAGAAATGTTATTCAGAAATGAAAATGAATGGATTCTGGTAATACATTACAATATGAATTAAATATAAGAATCATAAATACAGCAATAAAGAGCCTAATTCTGACAAATACAAATAATTATGTTTCTTTGACTAAAAGTTTAAAAAGAAGCAAAAGTAAATATCACCCTTGATGTTATAATGGTGGTTATCCTTAGGCAGGGAGGGACAGTGACTTGGGGAGGCATAGGACATACCGATGAGCGTACGTTCTTCTTGGGTAGTCAGCAATGCCAGGAAATTTCCCTTTGTGATAGCTGTTATAAACGCTCATGGTACCTACACCTTTCTTTATTTTTCTATTATATATATATATATATATATATATATATATATATATGCTCACTACAAAAAATTTACTCCTCATGGTACCCACACCTTTCTCTATTTTTCTATTATATATATATATATATATATATATATATATATATATATATATATGAATAAGCTCACTACAAAAATTTACTCCTCATTAGGAAATTATACATTTTAATTTTACAATGGGAGCATTCCTGGGAGCTTTCCTTACCACATCTTCCACCATATAAGCTGTGCTTGGAGAGACATGTAGACAAATGCAAATTTGGAATTGAAAATAGAAATGTACTCCATTACTTTTTTTCTAATAAATATTTCATTTGTTGTTTTTCCAAGTCCCCCAAGTCTCCAAAGAGAAAACAGACACCAGGTGACAAAGCGCCAGCCTGAATGAGACAAGAATTTTTATCACTAATCACCTTGTGAGCATTTTATAAGTAGCATCTGATCTCTCTATGTTTTTTTTTCCTGTCTGAAGTCCATTTTATTTATTTATTTATTTATCTATTTATTTAGTTTTATTGGAAATAGATTTTCTCTTATACAATACATCTTTACCAGAGTCTCTCCTCCCCCACCTCTTTCCCCAGATCCACTCCCTCTCTGTTTCCCTCCAGGAAAGAGTGGGCCTCTAAGAGACAACAACCAAACAAAATAAGATGCAGTAAGACAAGCCAAAAGCCCCAGAGACATCAGAACAGGCTGATGCGTTCTGCACAGAATCAGTGTTAGTGGATTGTTGGTTGATATTGGAATATATTTAACATTGTTCTTTTGGACAAGCTATATCCTTTTGAATAAGGTTCACTTGCTGTAATAATCTTTTGGTGCACAATGTAAAGTTTGAGTTTTCATTATTTCAAATGTTGATTTCTGTACCCGCAGAGCACTGAGTACTGTCTGGACTTTGGTATTGTTATTTTTATGAAGCATCACCAAATCTCGGTGTTTTGTAAACATTCTTCTCCATTACCTTCCGATTGGTCTAATAAAGATCTGATGGCCTATAACAGGGCAGGGGAGGAAAAGCAGAACTTCTGGGCAGAGATAAGAACTCTGGGAAAGAATCAGGTATGGGAGATTCGCCAGCCAGACACAGATAATGGAAGAAACAGGTGCCATTGCTGAAAGAGAAGTAATGAGCCACGTGGCAGAAAATAGATAAAAATAAATGGGTTAATTAAGCTATATGAGTTAGTTGGGTATGAGCCTAAGCTTAATAAATAATAATAAGTTTCTGTGTCATTATTGGAAATTGCCACGTTGAGACAGTGTGATGGTATTCACTAACTTGTGCTCTAGTGTTGTAATTAAAGGAAGGATAAAGACATATCAGAAAGTGACTGACAAACCTCTCATAGAAAGTTTTGTCACCTGTCTTTGAAGACAATATTGATTAGTCAAGGTTCTCATAAAATTTCTCTGCAGTAGAATGTTAAAGATTTGTACATAGAAATTATTTGATCATGTCTTAGTTGTGGTGTATCCCCAAAGGTTCACATATGTCCTTGGTCCCAGTACAATATTATTGAAGAGTGATAGAACTTTTAGGATGTGGAGCCTAATAGACAGTTCTCAGAAGGAATTGATGGGAATAAGCACACGTGGGCAAGATTTTATACCATGAAAATACCCTCATCCTTTCATTATTACTATGTGGTCTTGTCCACACCCACTACTCTTGGACATAATTTATGGATGCCATTCGTCATCAAGGGATATATCATTCTATATCATGAGATATACACAGAACCATATAATCAAAAGCCAAGCTCAGTGCTATTCTTTCAGACTTCCAGAAGTGTAGGCTAAAGAAGTCTCTTTTCTTTGCAATGCATCCAAATTCAGGTATAACTTTACTGTAGTGCCTGATGAATAAGATAGTCTCTCTTTGGATGGCATCTTCTTTTTCAATTTAAACCAGGAAAATTCCTAATTATACCATTCTTCGTGCCACAGGGATAAACAGAGCTAAAGCAACTCTACGTTCTCTACAGTTTACAACTTTCTACCTGATTTTTATATTTTCCAAAATTTTATTGTTATTATGCTGTTTATGGTGTTGCTTATATAAGTGTTGTTTATATAAGTTGCTTCTTTTTATTGATTTTTTGGGGATCTCACATCATGCACCCTGATCTTGCTCACCTCCCAGTGGTTCCCATGTCCACCCTCTCCCTATACCCTGTTCCAAATAAAACAAGTCCATTTTGTGCTGTCATTATTCTCAGTGGAGCATGATCAAATTCCTTATGGCCACCCCGCCAAGGTAGAATGAGTCTTTCTCCAATGTCATCCATGCCAGAAGGGGTTAAGTGAAGAGAGGCACCTGGTGGCCAGAGAAGGGCAGGGCCAGTTCTCCTGTGAGGAATGGTGGTAAAGTTGCTTTTTAGGTGAAAAATTATAAAATTTCTTTTTCATTTTTAATTTTTATGACCCATTTTATGTCTATGAACTTTTTTATTGAATACATCATCTTTCCTCCAATATATCCTGACCACAGTTTCGCTTCCCTCCTCTTCTTCCAGCTCCCCTCAACCAAAATGTAAATGTTTCTATTATTCATATGGTTCAGAAGATACAAAAAATGTTTTGACTTTAAAGAAATTTTAGTGTAGTGAATACATGCACACAATAGTGAGCAACAAATATTAAACTAATGAAACAGACCATAAAAACTTTCAGCTTAGGAAACAAAGACCTCACATGTACACAGAGGTCAATGAAGAAATTTGATCTGGGACTTCAAGCATTTCTATGTAGCAAAAAAAACAAAGATTTACCATACTATTGACTTGGCTTACTGCCTTTGAAAGAAACACACATTACATTTTATCTTTAGTTGTTGAAGGAACTACAGTCACAGAATGCTTTATGATGAAGATATATCTTAAGAAATGTCAGTTGGCAATTTTATCATTGAATAAATGTCATAGAAGGTACTTAAATATAAGACAGCTATGACATCATATGACTGCAAGCAATCTTTCCCATGGAATCACTGTGTTATACATGGCATGCTGTCGACCAAAGGTTATATGGGGTGTTTAAGAGCACAAGAAATATTTAATTTGTGTTAACAGCATGATAATGTGAAAAATAAACAGGAGATAAATTATTCTACAGTAAACTACTTTGTCCTTGTTGCTACTAATTGTGGTTGCTGTGATTCAGGGAACTTGCTTTTGGTTTTGTTATTGTTGCGAGGCTGTGCATGTTCCTATTCAAGGCTTTCTCAGAGGTATGTCATTCAGCTCAGCAATAAAATCTAAAGAAATTCTCTGGTCTACTATGCTTATAAAAAATTACAATCATTATTATAATATTAATGCAAAAATATCTCTAGTCAAGACAACCATTTGAATAGGATTTAAAAAATCCCTCAGCTGGGACAGCTGCCTTTTCCATTAATGAGTTGAAGTGGACTGCACATGAATTGGTCTTGTCTCTTCACATTTGTATTAGCCCTGAATGTTAGGTCTGAGTAGATAACTGGGATGTTGGAGATGATCAGGGATCCAAAAGGGGTTAGGGGGATGAAGGGTAGTGAAGTAAAGGGGTGCCTCTTAAAATTCAGTGCCCTTGAACAGGAATCAAATGAAATACAAACATGAATGTCTGTCTGTTTATGCTATATATGATTTTATACTTGAGATTTTGTTATATATTTAAGTACCTGTGAAAAAAATGAGAATTTCATTGGTTTGTTATATGCAGTTAGAGCCCAAACAATGTGTTATAGATGTCAAGATTGGGGTGATAATAGTACTGCACAGAGAGGGCTCATAAAACAGTGCTAGGGAAGGTGGAAAGGGCCTTTACTGCTCAGCTTAATGATCCAAAACTTAGTGGCAAGCACATTCGATTTGAACTCTGATAATTTCTTACCAGATTCTTTCAGTGTCTTTGTTGAACTATCCTTAGACCCTGTTACACATTCCAGTCTTGTCTCTCCAACTATGAGATTTATCTATTTGCTACTTGTGGAAATCATGTAAAACTGTACACAAGCTGCCTTTAATCAAGATTTTTATTGAAAACTTGGTATGCTTCAACATTGTTCTAGGCTTTGCCTATGTGCCAAAGAGCAAAATAAAGAAAAGATATATATCCTATGTGATGAGACTAAATTAACAAGGTAACTAAACTAATAAGCCCTGTGACACCAAAGCCTGAATTCAATATAGTTCATTTTAAATATTTGAATAAATAGTACAGTGATAACTGAATATGATTACATTTGAAGTCACTGGGTCACTACAGTTAGGTACAGAGCAGGCATTGGGAGCTGTTTCAATAGATGTGAAGAATCAGATATTGTCATAATAAATAAGGCAGAATGTATATTTATTTATTCTACTTAATTTTATTTTTTCTTACTTATTCACTTTACATCCTGCTCACTGCCCCCTTCTGGTCATCTATTCCCACAATCCTTCCCTGCCCCTTCTCCTCTGAGCAGATGGGGGTCCCCTGGGTATCCCCCCACACGGTCACTTCAAATCTCTTCGATGCTAGGCACTTCCTCGCCCACTGAGGCCATACAAGGCAGCTCAGCTAGTAGAACATACCCCACATACAGGCAACAGCTTTGGGGATAGCCCCCATTCAGTTGTTCAAAACCCACTCACAAAACTTTCAACCCAAAATTTATCCTGTCTACAAATAATGTTGGCACAGGGGAGGGGGCAGAGTCAGAGGGAATGGCCAACCAATAACTGGCCCAACTTGAGATCCATCCCATGGGCAAGCACTGATCCTTAACACTATTAATGATTCTCTGTTATGCTTGCAGACAGGAGTATGTTGTCCTCTGAGAGTGCAGAGCAATGGACCATGGGGGAAGCCTGGTAAGGTCAACCCAAAGGCTTGAAGCCCTGGACAACCTAAAGGTACAGTAGATGCCTGCTCCCAGCACCAAGCCTCTGTCATGGAGCCACAATGCCCGTCAATCACCATCCAAAGATTTGTGGACATCAATTACGTAAGAGCAATGCTCCAAGCCCTAAAGTCTCAGACCTAGACAACAGGAAAAGAGATGTGACCCCAGTCAAGTAGGCTCAAAACAGAGTTATCGATGCTAATGAGGTATTTAGAGGTCTGGAGTACATTGCCAATAAGCTTCCCCTCCCAGACAAAGGTATTTAATCTCATGCCTACCCTGAGAATTAGGGTATTGTACACATCCACTTTCCATCAGGACAGTAAACTGTTTAGAACCATGGACTGTCTCTTTTCATCAAGATCTGCCACGGGGAGCCTACAGAGTCACAGCCTAATTGCCCATAGAAGGTATCTCTACCCTCCCAGCCACAACCACCACCAAACCTTCAAGTTGGGACCAGTCAAAGCTCCCCTTTCCCACTTACCTGGGCCCCAACTCTGTTCTTTGCTCTTCAGTGCTTGGATGTCCAAGAGGCTAAGAACTCCTTGTCACAGCCTTGTCACAGGCCCTGGGACCCCCTGAGACAGTTGTTCTTTCCCACATCCCAGGCTGCACTTTTCCACCACCAGAGGAGTACCTCACTGCTTCCCAATGGCTGTGTGGGATAAGTGTAGTCAAACTCTCCTCATCCAACCACTGTGTTCTGCGAAGGATCCGATGAGGGACTACAACCCTACATTAGAGGCTCCTCCCAGCAGCTATCTCAGACAGATGCAGATATCCATAGCCAAACAGTGGATGGAGCTTGGGGGCTCTTACAGAAGAGCAGAATATATATTTCAAAGATGGCTGCCTCCACATCTGTTTTGTTCTTCACCAACTCTTCACGGACATCAATCCTTAAAGCTGGATGGGCATACACAGGCTAAATAGAACATCTGATGGAAAAGATGCTGAGTGTTTCAGTAATGGCAAGGGACAAATGGTGGGCCAAACCTTAATGTTCATCCCTGGAGAACCAGTACACGGCCCATTCTTCCAATGTACAGACATATAGCCTTAAGAGCCATTACTTAGTCTGGGCTAGGACTTGTTAAAGGTGATCAAATAACAATTGTGCTGCTTTGAGTTTGACTGCATGAGGAAGCCCATTGCAGTCTTGGAAGTTACATCTTACATGACACAAAAGGAATCAGACCTGACGGGGTATGATGAGATTGGCTGAAATTAAAAATCTTTTTTAAAATACATTTTTGAGATTATAATTCCATGATTCTGTTTTCTCCTTTTGACCCCTTAAACATACACTACCTTAGTTTCTTTCAAATTTATATGTACTTTTTCTTTGTTTGTTCATATATATGTTTTATCCATATAATTAAACTGTTTTTTTTAAGCTTAACATTGGTCTTCATTGATGTGCTCTTCTGTAGGTAGAGCATATGTCCCTCTCTGGGAATTCCTTAGTCGGCTAGAGTTCTTTGTGTAAGACCTTGCGAGTTTTCTCCCATCCATATTAACATGTCTATTGGTGTCATGCTTGGTCAGGTCATACTAGATAAGTGCAGTTCTCATCCCTCATCAAGAAAATATTGTAACAGACAGAAACTTAGGCCACCCACAACTGATGGAATCTAGTTCTAATCAGTATATCTATAAAACAACACCCCTACCTAAGGTTTAGGGAACACCATGGAGGTAGGGTCAGAAAAATAATAAAAGTCAGAGGAAAAGGAAAGTTGCATGTCCCCTAGAAATGTCAGAGAAGCTATCCTCACAAAATCTCATGAGTACAACTCCCTAAAGCTGTGCTGTTATTTATCTGTTGTTGGAAGCTGCCACTGATGGCAATGGAGTCAGCGGCGGAGGGCAGGGCCTGGCATGTTCATCTGAATTTGTTTAGTTGGTACTTACAGAAGCTAAACAGAGATGAGAAACTCAGCCTTGGGCTAGATTGTCACATAACTGCCTTCTGGCCCAAACAAGTATGCTGGATCTGAAAGAAAAAGGTGTCTCACATGGCCCTTCCCTAGCCTTGAGCAGGTTGAACAGACCTTGAGTGTTTGCCACAATGGGCTTAATGACCTCGGTGGAGTCATCTGCCTTGCTGCACCTGCAATTTCCTTCAAGAATTTAGAAGAATAGACTGCCCAGTGAGCTTGTTTTGCAACATAATCCAGCTGAAACTAAGGATGGCTTTTTGTGGTCTTCCCTTTATAAGCTGGAGCTGCAGAATTAAACTTTGAGCCTTGATCAGAACTTGGTCTTGGCTTCATCCTTCTCTGCCCCACCCACTATCCTTTTTATTTCCAGCCTCCCTTTCAGGTAAACCTAGTTATTCCATGGCTGCTGGATGGCTACACTCACATCCCTACTTCACCATATACTTTGTAAAGGCTTAAGTTGTTTCTCCCTGGGTGCCAGACCTTTTCTTTCTTCCTAGACATTTTGTATTTACAACTCACTGACTCTATTGCAATCAAATCAGTGTAAGGCAGGCATCAGGAACAGTGGAACAAGCTGGCTGGTCAGAAACTATCATGTTTATGATTCAGTGATTTTGAAAAAAACCTTTAAAACAAGTTAGTGAGGAAAAGAAAATTTTAAAATATCTTTAAGTCAAGACAATCTGTTTAAATGATGAACAATAGTTTCAACGGGTAATTTCTCCAAATACAAGGAACAAGTGATCAATAAGCATATAAAAAAGGCATTCAACACCAGCAGTCCTTAAGGAAGGCAAAGGAAATCCACAACAAAAGTAAATGAGGAAATATCTGCTGGTATGGTTAGAGGCTGTAAGACAGAAAGAAGGTAATTGTGATGCAGGGAAAAGGGATCCCTATTAGTCTATTAGTCATAGTAGAGACTTAAATGGTGTTGGCATACTGAACTCCATCTTAGAATTTCCTTAAAATGTTAGTCATAGATGTAACCATGATTTTATCTGTAACTGTGACTTTTCACCCTTATATCTTGAGGACAAACACATTTTTGCATAAAAGTCAAAACAGTGTTATTCATAACCGTAAGAAAATTAGGATCAGTCTTCCTCATGAACTCTATATTATGCAATAAAATATTTTTGAAATAAAAAACACATACCAGGGAATCTTAATTATAGTATAATATAAAATATGAATCATATCATTATAAAAAAGTCTGCTGTTGCTCAGTTTCATTTTAGGAGGTGTTTGTGGTTTTTGTTGTGGTCTCAAGAGACTTCCTTTACTAGCAGATGTATAATCATACTCTTACTGCAATAGGACATAACAATATTCAATAAAAGCAATATGAAGCTGTGTCATTCTCTGGTCTACTGATATATGGGAGTTTCCTATGCCGAAATATGAGCGCCTGCACGCACACACACACGCACATGCACACGCACACACACACGCACACACAGACACACACAGACACATGCACACGCGCACACACAAACACACACACACACACACACACACACGCACACGTGCACGCACATGCACACGCGCACGCACGCGCGCGCGCGCACACACACACACACACACACACACACACTTCACTCAGTGGGAATGACCTGGCTGTTAACAGTTTGAGCCAGAGAGCCTCTGGTGGAAATCCCAGCATTTCCACTCTGTTCCTCCAGCCTCCCTCATTATTCTGAAAGATCATCCAGTTATCCTTCTGATCTAGCATCCTAACTCGGATTTCTCTCTTTGGAACAAAGCATTTATTTATCATTCCCACTATTCTATGTACACATTTAATACTTGGTTTTATTCATTCCTCCTCGGGGGAAGAACTAGATTTTATCAATCCTGTTTTATGAATGAGTAAAGAGCCTCCAAATGGAAAATGAGTCCACAGTTAAACCTTACCATGGCTGAGTTACTATTTGTGCTTGTGACTTCTCCAATTGTGTTCTTAACCAATACACAGATTTCTCCCTTATGTTCAAAGGCCTGGATGTTACAGCCCTCTTTGAGGGAATGCTCCTCTTTCTGCTAGAGTCATTTCGAGGTATGTAAAAGACCACTCATTTGCATTTTATCAATTGGTTCACACAAAATTTGTGCTTCTGTTACTCATTAAATTGGAAAAGCCCCCATTCTCTAGTTTTGGGTAGTGTTTCCTGCAGAAGGGTACGTGTGGACACAGGTAGACAAGCCCACATAGCTCTGGTTCTCACAGGAGGCAGGGAAGAATTGTACTCAGGATCATCTGTTCCTTTAAAAAACACTGAGAGACGAATGCCGGAAATTATTTCAACCACCTCTTGTAAAGGAAAATAAAGCTAAGTATGCAAGGTAAATTGTGTCAGAATCTGACACTGCAATCTCTATTCTTTAATTACTTTAATAAGAACTTGAAAATCATATGTCTTGTGCGTAAATCCACTAAAGTGAAAAATAAACTCTTAAAACCTAAGTTCCCTGCGACTTATCTGTGGGTGTATAGGTGTCTGGGTGCTGATGAATGCTTTCACTTCATTTCAAGAGCATTGTAATAGCCTTGGGTGTGCCTTGTCTGTGCCCTTAAAACAGGGCTACCGAGGATTCGCCTGTCTTCCGTAGCTCTTGTTTTAATTGAAAGGCCACTAAGAGATACAACTTCTTCATATGGAAGTGGGTTCTCTTGGTGGTGGTGGTGGTCTTTTTATACACATTTCAACATGGCTGAGTTGCCATTTACGTGCAGTTTGTGACTTCTAGGATTGTGTTCTTAACACAATCCGTGTTTTTTATATATGACTAAGCAACTATTTCTTCCATTATATAATAGAATTGGTGAGTTATATAAACCACAACGTTAGAACAAAGCCAAGCATAAACGTTCACCAATTCTGTGGCCATTTTATTTTGTGGAACAGATCTTTTCATGGTAGCATTTTTAGTTTTTTTTTTTTTTTTTCTACAAGACTTCATCTTAGACAATGAATATTTTTTCTATATACTACAGCATGGACCTGTGAGACTAAACCTTGATATCTTTTGATAGTGGTAGAGGGTAAAGTTTGATTTTAGGAGGAAACCAATTTTGGCTCAGCCAACTTAAGCCTGCCTGTAGCTTTTCCAATTTTCTTTTTCATTCTCCTTCCTTCTGCCCCCAATCCTACTACACAATCTGCTCCAAGATATCACAGCTTTCACTACTCTTGTCTTCTTTACCCCACAGGCTACAAGACTTTCTCAAGCTTCAATAATGAAAAATGAAAGTCTCAGCAAGAGATAATGAGACTAGAAAATATTAGGGGCACACCTGTTCTCCATTCAGAATTCCCGAGGCTTCCCATGTAAAGGAAAGATTATGTTAGAACGGTAAACAATTTTGAGCTGTTGGAATAATGCATTTTGAAGTGTGGGTCTGTGCAGAAAATGAGAAAACAAGAAAGGGTGGAGAAAAAAGACACAAAGCAAAGTCAACTTGCAGAAATTGCTCAGGCAGAAGAGAAGCCTAATTAGACCCACCCGCCCTGACTTACATTCTCAGCAGATTTCCACAGATTAATCAACACCTCTCCTTTCCAGAGACCTGAAAGTAATTGTTATAGTTATTTGACACCAACAAATAATAAGTCAATTTTGGTATCTTAATTTTGATTAGGCACTTAAGAGCAAGATTTTAAAAATGATTTGAGCTTCTTCATCTTTCCCAATAAATACACTTTCAGAGAAATGGGGGAAGGATAGAGCTTCCAGTTCCAAAAGAATGCTCATTTTCAGAGGGAACCTGGCCTGCAGGTATATTGATGTTCAGACAGTTGTGCCATGTTGTGGCTTAGCTTAATCTAGACATTTTTCTTCAGCTATCTACCTCATGGAACAATTTTGGTGTGGGTACTATGATTCAAAGAATCATGAAGATATTGGATTCTAACCACCCTTCATGTCCATTAACAGAACTAATGATGAAGGTGTGGCACATATACACAATGGAGATTGTGACCTCTAAGGAAATGAGAACTCCACAGGAAGACCAAGAGTCTCAACTCACCTGGACCCTTAGGGCTCTCAAGAGTCTGAACCACAAACCAAAAAACATACACAGGCTGGACCTAGGTCTCCCTGCACATATGTAGCAGATGTGCAGTTTGGTCTTCATGTTTGTCCTAAACAATTGGAACGGAGGTTATCCCAAAAGTGTTGCTATATGTGGGATATGTTCTACTAGCTGGGTTGTGTTGTCTGGCCTCAGTGGGAGAAGAAGTGCCTAGACTTTAAGAGACTTTGTTAAGTGCCAGGGTTGGGGGATACCCAGGGGATCCCACCCACTGGAGAAGTAGAAAGATAGGAGGACTGTGGGAGGGGGTGACCAGGAGGGGGTCAGTGAATGGAATGTAAAGTATATAAATAAAAACAATTAAATTAAATTTAAAAAATCAAAACAAAAAGAAAATCAGTAAGACAAAAAAATATAAAGTACACTTTTATAATCAGAGTAGTGTTGACTGAGGAAGTACCTAAGTACACACAATCTATAATCTGCAATAATGACGCTACTTACTAAACTTGCCTTTTGTAGAAGCTCACAGCTTTTATTGATCACCACCTGTCTTAATTAGGTTTTCTACTACTATGATGAAACAAACACCAGGACCAAAAAGCAAGTTGGGAAGGAAAGGGTTTATTTAGCTTACACTTCCATATTGCTCTTCATCATTGAAGGAATTTAGGACAGGAACTAAACACAGCAGGGCCCTGGAGGCAGGAGCTTGTCCAGAGGCCATGGAAAGTGTTGTGTTTCATAAAAACAAAATCAAAGGAGCCAGGAATATGTTTTATAGAGCGAGACCTGGTGAACTGGAAGGGGTGCCTCAGTGGGCTCATGCTGAGTCATCACTTCCCCCTGGGGTACCAGCCATAAGACAGATATAGAGAAGATTAGAATTTATTTAGGGCATGGGAAGGGGAGTTGGGAAGGGAGTAGAGACAGAGCAGAGAGTGAGTGAGGAGGGAGGGACAGATGGGGGGGGGAGGCTGAAGAGGTCAGGAGGTCAGCTCAGCCATTAGAAAATTCCACCAGACACCCCACCCTGCCCCCTCCTGGAAGAGACAGGTCAGAGAGCATGTAGGTCAGAAGGGAGAGGCTGAGTAAGCCCCTACTACCTCATTCCCTAAAGACCAATCAGTTTAAAGGGTGCACTGTTCAGCCAATCATATTGTGCCTAGTTGCTGATGCTGTATTTCACCTCTGAAAACGATATAAAAACTCCCCAAATGGGCTGCTTGGGGCTGCTGCTTCTCCTTCTGCTCTTGGATGACCCTAGTACACTGGAACAATAAATTCTTCTTGCTTTTGCATTGATTCCCAGCTCTGTGTGGCTCACTCAGAAGGGCTCCAGTAAGCTAAGGCTCTCCAGAGTCTTACAAGGCCAGCAACCAGATCCTGTGGAGAGAGAGGGGGAGGGAGAAGGGGAGAAAAGGGTTAGGGAGAGAAGCGGCAGTGAGTAAGAGAGTAAGAGGTCGAGGAGGGGGCAGACAGACAGCTCCTTTTATAGAAAGCCAGGCATACCTGGTTATTGCCAGGAAACTGCAGGCCAGAGCCTAGAAGGAATGCTGACAGAGGGGTGCTGCTTACTGGCTTACTCCTCATGGCTTGTTCAGCTTGCTTTCTAATAAACACAGGATCACCAGCCCAGGGACGGGCCTCCTTCATCAATAACTTATTAAGAAAATGCCTCGCAGGCATGCCTACAGCACAGGCTTATTGCTGCATTTTTATTTTCTTTCCTCTTTTCATTCCTTCTTTTAAATTTACTTTTTATTGCTTCCTTGTGAATTCTGTATCATGCACGTCAATCCCACTCATCTCCCTGCCTCTTTGTATCTGCCCTGTGCCCTGTAGAGTGAATTGGCACACCATTTTGGCTCCCGGCCAGTGCACGTACCTACCAGCACAAGTGCTATCTGGATTTATGAATGCAAGACACAGACACACACACACACACACAGAGACACACAAACACCAGATAATTTTAAAATGCCTAGGTTAGCTCAAAGACTGGGCACTCCTAAACCTTCCCCTGCTACCCCAGGAACAATCAGGGAAGTACCCAGGGGCAACCACCCAAATTCTCACATGTGGTTCAATTTCTCTCCTGAAGCTCCTACGTCCCATCTTTCTACCCCGAATCACTGCTGTTCTCTGTCCGCTTTTTCCCAGTTCCTTGATGGCAAAATTTAAAGGTCCCACCTCCCTCTCTCTTTAACCAACCATTGGGTTTGTTGATCAATGAAAAAAAAGTTGGGAACAAGGACCTTCAGTGTTTGTACACACATATTCCAGATTAAATCAAAGCATTAGAACCCATCCCCAACATGTGCCTTTAAAACATCCCGAAATGAAAATCAAAACGTAACAAACAAACAAAGTAAAAACATTTTCTTAATTGAGATGTCCTTCACTTTGGCTTGTGTTAAGTTGACATAAAACCAGCTAGCATACCTTCAGTTTGTAATGTTCAGAACACATTTCTGAACCACAGATATATATTTATTTAGATCAAATAGATTTTGTACTAGTTACCTTTCTATTGCTATGATAAAATAGCATGACTCAAATCAACTTAAGGAAAAAGAGTCTATTTTGGCTTATAGTTCTGGGCTGGTGGCATCTGTCCTGGTGGGAAGAGAGAGCAGAGAAACAGCAGCAGAAAGCTGATCCACCACTTCATTCAATGCACAGAGAAAGCAAGGAGCGACTGGAAACTGGCTGAGGCAATAACTTACCAAGGCCTTCCCCCAGCAAGGCTCCACTCCTGAGGGTTTCCAAGTCTCCCCAAGAGCACCACAGCCCGGGGCCCAAGTGGTCACCAGCATTCTCCTGGGGGACATTTCTTACACAAATGACCCCAGGTTTCATTTGTCCATGAGATTATAAATTCTATCTTCAGGTTCTGAGGGAGAAGAAAGTAAAAGCATCACTCATTATTTACCAAATGTTGCTACAACTATGGCACCAAGGGAATTAGCAAAATTACAAGTATTCCAGCACCTCTTCTCTCAGGCCCAGTTCCTCCTGACCACTACAATTCTGAGAACAGCATTTCTTCCTTACCCTACACCTGGCATGCTGAGAAACAGTGCTCAGTACAGCTGCCTCCCTGCCCATCTGTTCCGTCATGATCCCACAAGCTACAGGCACATTTTCATGGAATACAGTCCTATGGGAAATATTGGTTTTGTTTTGTTTTGTTTTGTTTTGTTTTGTTTTGTTTTGTTTTGTTTGACAACTCATTCCAAGTCAGAGATGCCTTCTTCAAAATTTTTTTGTCCTTACGTGATTTTCACTTTAGTCCTTCTATGTTGCTGTCGAGAATCCAGTTTTATGAAAAACCTTTAACAATACTCACATAACATAAATTCATTAAGTAATTTTACACGTTTCCCAGAAGGTGTGCCAGCGAAATAAGCAAAGTGTCATCATTTAGAATCATTGCTGCTGCAACATCCAGGAAGTGTGATTATTACGCCAAGTTCAAACATCAAACACTTAGCTAAATATAAGGGCAATCATGGGTTACAGTTGCAGACAACAGAAGCATTCTCTTCTCATGGGAACAGCTGCACAGTACACAAATTGAACATCTTACACTTTTCAGCTACCAATTCCTTAAGACTAAGTGCTACTGAAAATAATAACATGTGAACACACTGTAGCAGTTTTGCTTTCAAAGTTGCCCTGTGGATTATACAGATAATAACCTCCATGGTGGATATTCATTTCTTTATTGTCAAGAAGAACATATTTCAAAGTATTGTGGCTTGGCATACTGCCAATGATTGACAAAACAGCTAACCAAAAGCTAATAATATGTGGAAGCTTCAAGAATGTCACACTGGGGAAAACCTCTTTGAAAAAGAACGAAAGAAAAAAAAAAGAAAGGATGGAAGGAAGAGCTGTCCCATGCTGTGAGTACAAAAGAAAACTAAGAGACCTTCAGTGAAAACATGTACTGAAAAATCTCTAAATGTAGTCAAGTCCAAGGAAAACAGATCAAAAGAAAGTCTGCACAGGTACTCCAATTCCATCCTGAGTGTCTCAGTTCTTTTTTTGCCAACAAAACAACACTGCTCATTTCATCTCCACAGATTCCTGTGTGAGGCCTCAGGCCAGGTACCAAGCATGAGGTTGTTAATATAAAACAAGAACACAACTTTTAAAGAGGCAAAGGAATAGGAAGATGCAAGTCTGGCTGAGACTGGCATGTTACAGATAGACAGGGGTTGCTGTGATCAGTAGAAGGAATGAAATCCACGAGTTTAGGTTGTCAGCCCAGGGAAGATTAGCCCAGGAATGTAAAGGTGTGTGTGTGTGGACAGAGACAGAGAGTCAGAGAAAGAGACAGACAGAGACAGACAGACAGAGACAGGGAAACACAGCTGATTACGTAGAGCACTTTGGGTCTGATCACATATGAAGAATTGGAAGAGAAGTCAGGAGAGACCACACAGATAGTGGTTTGGAACCCTAATTCTAAGTCTCAGGCTGTACTTCTAAACCATTTTAAATATGAGAGGGAAAGGGGGAGTTTATTAGAATGTTGCTGGAGTCTCTCATGAACAACAACAACAACAAAACCATCATAAGAGAAGAAAGGAAGAAGTGCATCTGAAATTCAAACAAGGAGCATCGGTTCTGGGCTCTGCTTATTCTGTCTCTTGACTTCATTATACTAGTAACGTTGACTCAGGAACGGTAAGTTTGGACACGAAGCTTTTGAATATTATGTCTAGGTTCAGCTTCTAGAAACTGGAGCTCATCCCCAACCCATACTTTCTGATTCAAAAAATGTGGATAAGGTGAGTGAATTCAGCCACAGTTCCTGTGGTCCAGCACTGATGTGATGGCTGTGTGATTAAAACAGGTCTCATGCTTGCTTGGAGGCATCATTCTAGTGAAGAAAAGAGACAATAACAAGAGAGTAGGTGCATTTGAGTAGTTCTGTGTCAGAAAGAAACAAATCAGGGCAGTGAGTAAGTGTGTGACTGAGGAGGCGGGCTGTGGGGATCTGTGGGAAGACAGAGTTTGAACCAAGCAGAGGTGGACAACAGTTCTTAACAGTGACAACAGGCTGAAAGTGTAAACAAAGGCAAAAGAACACAGAAAGAACTAATAGAGAAGTAGTTGACATCTTAGAGGAACTTAATATATGAAATGAAGAGAGAAATAAATTCTGAGGCCAATTTGGGAACCAGACTGTACATAAACTTAAGAGGCAGGTAAACAGCAGCAGCAGCAGCAGCAGCAGCAGCAGCAGCAGCAGCAGCAGCAGCAACAACAACAACAACAACAGCAGCAGCAACAACAGCAGCAGCAGTAGCAACAACAATAATATGTTCCAGGAATTCTAAATGAACTAGAAGACCATTTAGGGTGGCAGGGTAAAGGAAAAGAAGAAAATTAGGGATACAGAGCACAGGGCCTTGTAGTAATTTATATGAAATAAATTGGTGAACTTGGGTTATTGGCAATAGCCATTGAAGTATACTTAGGAAATATTGCAGAATGAGGGCCACAGGGGCTTTTGTATAACATAGATGTGAGAAAGCAGGGGAGACCAAATATCCTTAGTTTTGGTACATGAAGGGCTGACTTCCTGAAATAGAATATTCCAGGCAATAAGCAGGGCAGCATTTAAGAGCTGGGCTTTACAGGCTGAGGAGCAGAATCTAGAGCTGTATTTTAGCTGTGTAGGTTAGACTATGACATTATTATGTACTCATGAAAGTTTTTAACATTTAGTTGTCCCTATCTCTTACTTAACCTAAGGAGTCACATTTTTCTATTTTAGTATATTGAGAGTAACTTTTTCAGTTGGGTATAAGGAAGGACAATAGTTTCTAGAAAAATAAAGGAAGGAGATAAGTTATTGGCAGTATTTCAACATGCATGATAAATATAATTGTGCATATATATATATATATATATATATATATATATATATATATCAGTATGTTGTACACACTCTAATATATAGAGTTACACATGTCTATGTATGTTACCATACATAAAATATTAAATGTATTGATGTAAATTCATGTTGAGAATGGATCATGTTCAAAGCAAAAACCAAGAGGAGTAAACAAGACGCTCTGTGATTGGCTACCCTAACATGCCCAAAGAGGCGATTGGCATCAGCCTCTTGCTTTTAACTCAGAAGTTGCCTACCATTATCTACTTGGTTACAAAGAAACAAACATGTACTACGCACCAAACACACATTTGTTTACATGCTTTGACTCTTCATACGATGGCGAGGAACTGAGTTTTAACACACATTTGTTTACATGCTTTGACTCTTCATATGATGGCGAGGAACTGAGTTTTAACATTCAGCCCATCACGGTTTCAAATCATTCCACCTAACTGGAAAGAAAGATCTCTGACATAGAGAGGGTTACTATTTCTAATCCTGAGGATGTCAGAAATGTCCATCACAATCCTCTCTGCCTCACTCACCAAGGACATTTGTAATCTGACAAGGTGTCTCTGTCTTTCAGAAATATCCTTGCTGCTTGTCAACTTAAACAAACAAACAAACAAAACACCTCTAAAGAGAGGAAGAGAAAGAAACTTGTTTACATGGACCAAAGTTCACAGAACACTTCTGGGTTCCTCCCCAAACACTTTTGTCAACTGATGTGACGTGGGATTCTCGCCTCTTCCTTTCTCATGGGAAACAGCTTCTCTTCCTTCAGAATGGTTTTGTGCATTAGTATCCTGTCCCCTGGATGCCCATCATCCATTTGTATAATTGATTAAATGGCAAGTGTTAGGTATCTACATTCATGCTTAATGCATAGTGACTGCTTCAATGGTGACGGCAAATTGGGAACCATGCTTTCAGGGTCACTCTCTCAAAAGAAATTGGGATTTTGTAAAAGCAGATTCTTCACCTGTGTATTTTATGCTTTTTGTTATAAATGCTGTGAATTCATGGATTCTCTGTTTTGAGCTCATGGGTGTTCATCACCTGCCTCTTTCTGAGTACATCCTGAAACAGCCTGTGGTGATGATCGAGATACTGCTATTTGTCAGGCGTTGGCCTCATTTCCTAGCTCAATGACATATCAGAGTCATGACAAGTTCTTTCCCTTACAAATAGCGTAAACATGTCTTTGTGTCTTCCTGAAAACGGAATGACTCAGTGAGAGTTTAGAATTTTGTGTTCGTCATTTACAGAGTTACTGTCAGTGTGATTACACTAGATCACCACAATAGGCGGCATGGTAAACACAAAACCTTGAAATCTACAAGTGCTGTTTGGACCAACTCTACTTTGTGAAACTTAGACAAAGTCTTCTGGCTCCTCCACCTATAAGAAAACAAGCATACTGAAGGATTATACACTTTGTGTGTGTGTGTGTGTGTGTGTGTGTGTGTCCGTGTCCAAGAGGATGATGTGCTCATGGCTCATGTGAATGTATGAGTGTACATGTGTGTCTGTTCATGTGTAGCTCAGATATTCATATGTACATGTAAGTGTATGGGGGGTGGCATGCAGGAGTCCAGAGATTGATGTATATATGTGAGTGTGCATGTATGTGTATACATATGGAAGCAAAAGGTTGGCATGTATGTGCTTGTTTGTGTGTGTGTGTGTGTGTGTGTGTGTGTGTGTGTGTGTGTGTGTGTGTGCCTGTGTCCATGTGTAGGACAGAGGTTCATATGTTTATGAGAGTGTATGTGGGGAGCATGTGGATGACAGAGGGCAGTGTGCACCTGTGTGTCGCATGTGTTTATGCATATGGAAGTAAGATGATGATGTGGCATGTCCTCAGTTACTCTCGATCTTAGTTTTTCAGAAAGGGTCTTCCACTGAATTTGAAGCTTGAGAATTGGGCTAGGCTGGGTGGAATCTGAACTCAGGTCCTCACGTTAGTGTGAGAGCACTACAGATGAGAACATTTTCCCAGATGGCACTCTGGACAAACAAGTACCCAAGAAATGTATACTTCTAAGCTGTGCATCATTACAAAGCCAGAACTGTTTGACCGTGAGGTCTGAAAGACTCACATCATAGGAATGATTCCTTTTGACCTGATAGTCTGTATCAATACTTACTCTTGCCAATTTTGACTGGACAAAGTGGAAACTATATCAAAATTTCATTAACACAAATGACTGTTAAATCATTAAATAGCCTTAAAAAAATTCCAATTTGTAACAAAGTCTGCTTTTTTAAAATGTTAAAAAAAAAAACCTTTGAGAGATATTAAAGAGTGATGACTCTTGGTTCCTGACATGTTTGTTTTGTAGGTGGCTTTATGTGCCGTGGCTCTGCTTTTGACTTTGTTGTGAGATGCTTAATATCTTGTCCTTTCCTTGGTGCAGGTCCCTTCCTTGTGTTGGAGTTTTCCTTCCAGGATCATATGTAGGACTGGACTGGTAGATAGATACTGTTTAAATCTGGTTTTTTCCAGGAATACTTTGGTTTCTCCATCTATGTTCATTGAGAGTTTTGCTGGGTATAATAGCTTGGGCTGGCATTTCTGTTCTCTTAGAGTCTGCATGACCTCTGATCAGGCTCTTCTGCCTTTCATAGTCTCTGTTGAGAAGTCTGGTGTAATTCTGATAGGTCTACCTTTGTATGTTACTTGGACATTTTCCCTTGCAGCTTTTAATAGTCTTTCTTTGTTCCATGGGCTTAGTGTTTTGATTATTATATGATGAGAGTATATTCTTTTCTGGTCCCATTTATTTGCTGTTTTATAGGCTTCTTGAACCTTTATGGCCATCTCTTTCTTTAGGTTGGGGAAGTTTATTATTATTATTATTATTATTATTATTATTATTATTATTACTATTATTATTATTATTATTTTCTTTATTTACATTTCAAATGCTATCCCGAAAGTTCCCTATACACCCCCACGCCCCTG